>NW_006763139.1:259948-503746 GCF_000264905.1 Stereum hirsutum FP-91666 SS1 | reverse complement strand
TGAGTATATACAACATACGCCACAGTCATACTCGGCAGGGGCACCAGGCACACGACGAGATGCGCCACAGTGGGCAACATCGACACTTATCAGAGAATTTAACTGCTCATTTCTGTCACCGGTTTGGGAAGACTGAGATATTGTTTAACAATGTTTTTCGTTGTTGCGCCCGAAGAGTACCCACCGTTCGAGGATCCTCCCCTCCCTCGCTGCGCTCGGGGGGTCCCCCAAGCCGGATCCTCTCAGGTGGGCACACTAAAGACTCGTTCGGGCATTTTTTTATGTTCGGCCTCGCTAACGCTCGGGGGGAACCTAACCCTAACTGAACCTAACTGAACCTAACTAACCTAACCAGAACCTAACCAGAACCTAACCAACCTAACCGGTGGATCGCACGCTCGAGCTAGGTCTCCGCTGACGCGGAACCTAGCTCGAGCGCGCGATCCACCGAGATTTAACGCGAGAATAAACGAAAAAAGAATGTTTCTTTTGGGCGGGATAAGTCCTCGACAAGCAGACGCAGATGTGCCCAAAACGGAAGGTGGCGTAAGTTGTCCGTGCCTGGCGAGTGTGGGTATGGCGTATTTTGTCAACCCTCGAGCCAGTCGCATTATACGTGTCATCAGCGTGACAACGTCTGCGAGCACCGCTGCTCGTCGCCGTCCAGAACCAACCCGACAAACACAAGGTCGGGAAAGGCTGTCCTCCAGGAAGACAGGGATATGGGAGAGTAGCGTTTAGAGAACAAAAGTGGGTAGGCGAGGCTTCGTGATGGCCCGTCAACAAAGATACCAAAAACACCGCAAGGATGTGATACAGGCCAACGATGGGCATCAACGCCGCTTCATCGTCGGGCGCGCCACACAGGATGTCCAAACAAGACAGCCTGGACACTTGGTCACCCCCTCCATCGACACCCAGCCATAGAACCACAAAGAAGCCACCCAACCAAGCATGGATCCAGCCCTTCCAGGAAAATAGACCGTAGAAGATGAAGGTGAACGTACCGAGACGCGTGAAAGATATACAAGAGGATAGAGATGACTTCGTAGCGCTGGGTGGCCCTGGAGTGGGTGAGCGGTGTCACGATTCGCGACTATGGAAACAAAGCAAGAATGGACAGTAGTCAATAAATAAACCACACAATCCTTTGAATACACGTCTTAATGGCCCTCGACAAAGAAAACATACCTTCGAGCTACAGCACGAGCAGGAATAGGCTTGTCGTGGCCGTTCGTAGGAGGGAAACGCGCAAGGAGATCGTGACAGAGACAACGCGAGTCACGAAGGGTCACATCAGTCACGCATCCCCACGCAGCTGCCGCGTCAGCGTGACACGCCGTGAACCTCGTCTCCTCCCCCGGCCTCCCCTCATACATTTCCTCATCCCATCCTCTGTTTTCCGGCACTCTTGGTCTTGGAAGATGCGCATTCGAAAGCACAGAATCCGAAGAGTCATGTCGAGCCCAAAAACAACGAGAAAATTCGGGAAAAAATCGAGTAAAAGGGCGTTGTTGAAGACGATACACGAGAAGATCCTGCGTCGTGTTGGTGGACGTTTCGAACGAAGGGCAGAGCGTTTTTCTGTGCGCGTTTACACTCGTCGTCCCCGTCTTGCGCCAAGCAATTTGCCCACGGCAAGCTCCGGCCCGCGTGTTGGATGCCGGGCATGCCATTTGAGGAAAGCCTTCATCGTTTACGCTTTGTGGCGCGCCACGACCCTGCTCGAGACACCTTGGCTTTTTCAGGGCTGACTTTTCATGTAGACCACCAATATTAATGGCATAGCTCATACAGGTTACAGACCTTCCTTGAGCCTATACGGCGATTGCTATGAGGATGAATTTACTTTCTGGAGTTCCACGTTTCCACCTCCACCTCCACCTCATGTCGAGATGAAATGCCAACTCCGCCTCCATCGACCTCTGATATATCTGTGACGTGCATTTGTCTGTCAGAAACTTTTCCATCCATGAAGAACATGTCCAACATCGAAGGCCACGGTGCTCGACTAGATTCCCAAACGAAACTTCTGTACGTATCAAACTGTCTTTCTAGCTAGTCATGGTACGTCTGGCCTCATGCAACCTCAAGCTGTTGCGCTGGCCAATCCTTCCGTTATCCTCGCAGTCAATCCGTATCTTCTCTCCACGCTCTCACTCACCAACCCCTTCGCATTCTGCGTCTCTTCGCCGAAGTCTACGAACCCCTCTCGTCGTCGATGTGTCGGACGTACTTACTGTATCAACCGGTTCAGCCTCCACACTCGAGTAATTGGCCCTCGTGAATCGAGCACCTAGTAATATCGCTCATAACGTAATTGGCATGGCCTCACTCATGCCGATCGTTTTCTGTCGAGTTCATTCATTGACGCTATGGCACGTCGAGAATGATCCTGGTATCTTGTCTCTAGATTTGCATGGTGCCTTCATCAGTTTGAAGGGTTGGCGGTAGATGCAGACGAACAACTGTCTCTAGTGTGCACGCTAGAGACGAGAGAGGCCGATGAGGAATTGCCTAGAGTACGAGTCACAGTAAGCTGACGCCTCCGTTCCAGGGCCCACGTACCGGCTCGCTCTGGCCAGAATTCTGCAGCCTTCAAAGCTTACGCTTCATCATTTCACCATCATGCCTTGCGGTGCTCTCTCAGGCTCCATGAAGTCGCGCTCTTTCCTCCCTCACTCTAGCTGCACTCAACGGTGCCAAGCACTTCACGGGTCCCTCTCCCCGTACACACGCGCATTCCACACACAGCACGCCGTATGATCCATGTACCCATGACAAGCTCGGACTCCGCCTTGAATCACTTCCAACGGCTTAAGGGGATCATTGTGGCTCACATCATTGCATTCTGCCCGCCCACGGTGATTACTTCCCGTCCAACGTTGCGCTTCATGCAATAATGGCATGCATGGCGCGCCTGTTGCAGAGGGTATAAAGTGACGACCAGCTGTTGCGTCGCTCATCAGCATTTACCACTCAAACTCACCAAAACACAAGACCCTTCCAATCATGTTCTTCCGCTCCATCCTCGCTGTCGCCCTCTCTGCAGCTGCGTTCGTTTACGCCGTCGATAACACTCGCGAAGTATACGTACGCACTTCTCGATTTCTACATCCGCCAATTTACTGTTTCATGGCTGATTATTGGGTTTTCATACGTTCTAGACACCCAATGGCGAGAGTTCCGACATATTCTGCCGCTCGTGGGATGCTAGCTGTACCACCGTTGTCGGCAACACGGGCACCTCATACGTGAGATGCGGTGATGGATATGATGGTGCAGGTACGTTTTATCTTCTTATATCCTTTCTTTCGTAAGGTTGTCTGCGTTTTCCATTCACCCTTGCATATTTCTCCGAGCCCTCTTCGATCCTTCCTCTCCACGAGTATAGAACGCTGACGGTTTCTGGTCACACTTATCTCTGTGTTTTGTCATTGGATCATGGATTCGATGACGTAGGTACCGCACGCGTGGATTGCCTCTCCGTCAGTGCCGACGGCAGCTCCGCTGTGGATTATACGGACGCGAATGTGCAGGCGTTAGGGCTCACCTATGTTGCATAAATTCATATTTTGGGTTTGGGGGGCTTTTTGGACTATGGGACTTACACACTACAAATGCTTATGTGGACGAAGGGGTGTGGTCGAACGGGCAGGTGATAGTGCAAGCCTGTACGATATTTGGGATGGAAAGTTTGGTGCAGACGTCTGCCTGGACATTGCATCAGAATATTTTACTCGTCCCTATCAAACTTCTATAACCATCATAATATAATATAATAACTCTGGAACACCTTGCTATTCGATTGATCAGACGATATGATAAGTACAAGCAAGATACTATTCGCTATTACTACATCTCACGGAGCCGAGACTTCAGCAGGAAAAGCTTCATTCAACGAACACATTCTGTTTTCGCCGAACAGGAAAAAAAGGAGGACGTACCTAATGAATGAGCACACGAGAGCTCTGCATCCGATACACTTACGCTGGTAACTAGAACGCCCCCGAGCCGTATACGTATCTCAAGTCAAACAAAGAAATGCGCCTCGCCCCTATAAATCACATATAAACAAAGAAAGAAAAATGCATCAGCATCAGTAATTAACTCACCCCAAAAGCTACCCAAACAAAAACAGAAAGGATGAAAAACGACTCACACAATCGCCTCTCTCCTCCTCACCCCCTCCTTCTCGATCACTTCCCTCCACGCCCCTCTCCAAGCCTCAACCCAATCCCTCGCAAGCACCCTCCCCCCATCCGCCTCACTCGCCACCACCCGAAACTCCAGCGTAACAGGCCCCCTCGCCTTCGGCCACGTCTGTGTATTCCGCATCTCGAGAAGCACGGTGACGAGACGGGCGTTCCATTCCACTTTATCACGATCTCGCTGGGCTTCGTCGTACGGCAGACTGGGGATACCGTATTCAGCCAAAGAGGGAGGATTCCATGTCCTGGAGATACAAAGATAGATGAGGTTCGGGAATGTTTCTTCGTCTAGGAAGTGCGGGAGGTGGTCTCTCTAATTTATATATAATGAAGCGAAGTCATCAATGCCTGGACTCTGGTTCGCCTTGACACTTAATCTGAATTATTAAATTGAATATGATACTCACGAAGCGCGCAGGCGTCATCACACCTGTTCCCGGCATATCATCCAGCTGCAGAAACTCAACTTGGCTAATCATCTCCCTCTGAGCCTGAGGGGGAGGACGAAGCACGATGACTGCAGGCAGACAAAGACTCTTGAACCTGACAGGATTCATACCCCCCAGCCCCTCTAGCCCAGTCGTCGGCATCGCATGTACGACTCGATTGTTCGCATCCAAGTTTGGGTTGAACAGACACGAGTATGCGAATACGACTTGCCTGTCCCCGCGGATTGCGACCGGGTGGACATGTGTGGGCGACTGGACAAAGTCAGAAGGACCTGGAGCAGTGGACATGGAGTAAGGATCTATAGCTAAGCTGCGCAAAGCAGGGAAAGCGCCGTGTAACTCGGTGGACGAGATCGGAGGGAGGAAATTGGCGTGCCACGTCAAGGAGCGAACTCGTGGGAAAAGGATCGGCGAGGCTGAGGCTATCGTGCCAAATAAGTTCTGGATGAGAGCACTGGGTGCTCGATTTACGAGGGCGAGTTCCTCGAGCGCGGAGGCTGAACCTGCCAATATGCCAGACACGTCGATTGGGGGAGGGTAAGACCCAGCGTAGGCTTCGATGTCGGGCTCGATGAAGAGACGAAGGACGCGAAGGGGATGCATGGAGCGTATGGCGTTGACGACGCGGGTTGTCACTCCGGTGAGTGAGAGCGTCGAGAGTGGACACAAATTGAGTGCGGAGACGACGGAAGGATCGGTCATGAGCGCAATCAAACTTTCCCGATCGCAATGGAATGAGAATGACTCCAGATGCGTGGCACGCATGACGATCTCTCTCAACGTATGCCAAAGATCCTGATCGAGAGTAAAACTGTTTGTCTTTCTCTTTTGGGGCATGTACTCGTCTTTGACGGTAATTTGGGACGCGCCGACGGTGATACGCTTCAGGATGCGCGCAAGGTTGCGTTGGAGGACGAATGTGAGTTTGTCCGGTTCGACGTGGTAACCATGACCTCCGAAAGTGATGTATTGGAAGCGGAGGTCGCGAGCGGTTCGTGCACCAAGGGTGGACACGAGGGCGAGGGATTTCAGTGATGATACATCTAGGTGCGCTGCGATTTCGGCCAAACAGTCATCGTTGAGATTCGAGAGTGGCTGAGCACCATCGATATCGTACGATGCTTCAGTTAGAAATCCAATGCTTTGTTCACTGAGAATTAGATAGAGCCAGACATACCATGAGTAGCCAAAAGACAAGTCTGAGTTGTATTTATATGATGCTGCTGGAATGTTGTTGGAATGGGGGTCGACTTTGGGGTCAGTACTTTAATTGGAGCGGAGTTCGAAATCGGCCTCGGCATCGCGGCGTTGTTCCTAAGGGCATAAGGATTCCAAGCCATCCTCATGCATTCACAGCCTGCCCTCCCTCAACCCACTCTACTTAGACAGGAGCGTAACTAGGTATAGTCTTCTGAACGCGGTACTTGAGTCTTCGGAAAGCGCCACACAAACTCCTCCCCTCCCATCAGCTTCCCTTCCTTGCTGAACGGCACACCTTCCGTCCCCAACAACTTAATTTTCTCCCTTTGCACTATTCCACTTCCTTTACCCTTGACCTTCAAGTGCCAGTTCCTCTCAATACCAGCCTCCAAAGCCTGATCCTGCTCTTCGACTCTCTTCATCTCTTCATCTTCCTCCTTTACACCCACTTTGCCGCGTCCATTGGAAGCCTTCCCTTTCAAATCCGTCCACTCTCCAAAGAACCCACCCACAAACATATTCGACGCAACAACCCTATGACAAGGCACATACGGCGCGAACGGATTATTCCTCAACGCCGAGCCCACAGATCTTGGTGATCCAGACCCAAGTGCGAGTGCGACTTCTTTGTAGGTCGTTATCTTGCCAATGGGGATCTGGAGTGTTAGGTCGTAGACAGCCCATTGATGGGTGGTAAGCGATTTGTGAGTCGTTGGGTGGAGATAGGTGGAGCGGTGGGAGGGAGAGGTTGGGTAAATGATTGGGTCTGAGACCACTGGTACCACTGTGTAGATTGGATGAATATGGTACTATTCTGTAGAGTATAGTGTAATGAATAAGACTGACTGGTAGGCTGGCTACTCTGGAGCTTGGCCAACGCCCCCTCGTTGACGTCCAACTCGCCATCTTCGCGTTCAAAACGCGTCCGAGTCGCGGTAATATTCGTACCTTTCGCTTCGCGTCGAAGTGGGTCGTAGCGGAAGGACGAAAGGTCAAAAGACTTCAAGGGCGTCTTAGCACCAGACATGGCAATATCAGATTTTATCGAGGACAAGGATGACTAGGTGACATTTGGCGAGCGAAACCCCCAAGCTCATATACCGACAGACTTTGCGCGCAAAGTCGTTACCAAGACGCGCTGTGTGGCGCCCACGAGCGACGCGAATCAAACCGAGTCAGTGGCGAGCGGTCCAACGACGCGTGAGGTCACAGTCACACGTGCCGAACGCGTCTTTGTGACTCCGCGTCAAGGTTCCGCTGACCATGTCACATCCCAGCGCTTAACCGCTTAATCGCGGTCCACGCACAAGCAACTCTCAGCACACCAACATTGGCCTGACTTTGGCGTGACTTTTTTGCTTGGATTTCTTTCGCTTCTGAACCACGATGCCTCCGCCTTCCTCTAAAACGAAGACGACAGCGAAGCCAGCGGGTGCTGATCTTAGGATGTTCTTTGGCGGTGCGTCAGGGAGTGCGTCACAGAAGAGCTCGCAGCAGAGGGCGACCGTAGGCTCTTCGAAGGTGCGCGTATTTTTTATTCATAATCACTATGAAAGCAATAGATGCTAATTGCTGCTCCAATAACTTGCGATGCTTGCTCGCGTGCGCGCCTTCACCGGTCTTCACGACGACAGGGGTCGAAGAAGAACGCAATTGAGATTAGCAGTGCGTATGATTTATTGTCTGATTTATGCTGATTTATTGATTGGTGTGTCTGTAGGTGGCGAAGATGAAGACGAGTGAGTCGATCGTGCATTGCGGACGGTGCCTTTCGACACTGTGTCTGTGCATTCAGAAATGAATGCCTTGTCCTTGTCGATTTTGCCAGTGATGTGTCGGGACCGTGTTTGGTAGAACTGGTCTCTGCTTCTTCATATAGGGTGTTATTCCCTCGAAATGCGTCAGACTACGTCCAACATCGAAGACTTCTGGCGTTTGTTCCACATTGCTGCCATCATGTTGTATAGCGCATTGTTGTCTATCAGCAACTTGGGCCGTTACCGTCCCGAAGTCATCGACGACGGCGTTATGCATTCTTCGATAGCTTATTCATACATCCCACGTTCTTTCTTCTTCGTCGGTCGTCCAGTCTCAAATCCACTCATACTTACTTTGTCGGTGGCGGGATGCTGATAAACTACTCTGTCCAGACCTCCAGTCCCTCCCCCCAAGAAAAAGACGACGTAGGTATCCACCATCCTCCTTCCTTCATCGTCTGCCCTCTGTCCTCAGTTCTCATCTAATCCATCCCTCTTTTACCCCCAGCGAGACCAAACCAACAGCAACGCCCCCCACACACGGCATCAAACGCAAAAACACAGTCATCCTCTCCGACCCTGATTCTGACTCAGACGGGGACGCCAAACCCTCACCCCCTCCAAAGAAGAAAGCCGCCGTATCGACCACTCCGTCATCCAGTAAACCAAAAGCGCAGGCCAAGCCTACGCCGTCCAAATCTACATCCAAACCTAAAGCTCTGTCAAAGTCTGCGTCAAAATCAAAGAAATCGTTCGATGACGATTATGAGGACGAAGACGGCGACGTTGTTGATGGTGACGATGACGATTATATGGAAGTGGAAGACGACGAGCCCGTGCCCGCGCCGAAGAAGAAGACGCCCGCGAAGCCGAGGGCGAGTACGGGTTCTACGAAGAAGACCGAGGCGTCATCGTCAAAAACTAAGCCAGCGAAGGAGAAAGCAGATGCAAAAGAGAAGGAGAAGGAGGCGAAGACAGAGGAGCCCGCGAAACCGAAACCCAAGTACGTTTCTTGCACACTCCCCCAGCTCGAGTTTACACCATCAACGTACCGAAGTATAAATGTTATACTGACTTCCTTCGTACCTCCTACCGTAGCTGGGCCGCCATCAGAGCCGCCCGCCTCGCAGGGCCCGTTGCCCCAGGCTCCAAGGCCGTCCCCGAACCGGCTTCACCGGATTGTCTGGCTGGGTTATCGTTCGTGTTCACGGGTGAACTGTCGGCGTTCTCGAGGGACGAGGCTGTTGATCTGGCGAAGCGGTTTGGAGGGTACGCGTTTCGTTATGTCCTATATTCTCCCTTTCTCCGGTCCTTCTTTCCTCCTGCCCCTTTTCCTCGCATGCCACCTCACACGTTACCCTCCATGACGTCTCCCGTATCCCGCATCGCATGCTGACGAACCACCATGACCGTCACCCTTGATCCACGCTCGTTCCTTAACATACAGTCGTGTCGTCGCCCAACCCTCCTCCAAAACCAACTTCGTCGTTCTCGGCTCCAACGCGGGCCAGTCCAAACTCAATGCCATCGCCAAACATCAGCTCAAGACTCTTTCGGAGGACGAGTTCCTCGAGCTGATAGCGACGAGGGAAGGCCCGAGCGCGGGCGGTGAGGAGGACGAGAAGGCGAAGAAGAAGAGGGAGAAGGAGATGAAGGCAATTAGGGAGAGTGCGAAGGAGATGGAGAGGAGAGAGAAGGTCGTTGAGAAAGGGAAGGGTACGGGGTACGTGTTCTTGTTCTTATTTTGTTTTACGATGTTGAGCAGGGCTGACGTGATGCGGTTTTTGCTACTTTGAGCAGGTCGGGGTCTGGAGGTGCGAAAGTCGTGGACGCGAAGACACAGCTTTGGACGGATCGGTACGCGCCGCAGACGCTGAAAGAGATATGCGGCAATAAGGCCCAGGTAGAGCGGTTGCAGAATTGGTTGAGTTCCTGGTTCGTTCGCTCCCTTTGCCTCCTTGTCTTCTTCTACCCTTCTGACATTCTGATCTTCTCTTTGACCGTGGTCCATCTTCCGAATCGACTCTATCTGTCCTCTCTTCACATCAGGCCAAACTCCTTGAAAGCAAACTTCAAAAAACCGGGCAAAGACGGGATGAATATCTTCCGCGGCGTCATGCTCTCCGGTCCTCCCGGGATAGGCAAGACTACGAGCGCCCATCTCGTTGCGAAACTCGCGGGGTTCACGCCGATCGAGCTGAATGCGAGTGATACAAGGAGTAAGAAGCTCGTTGAGGTGCGCATCTCTTTGTGCTCTGCGCCTTTTCTGTTTATTACTCGGGTCGGACTGACTCGTGAGTTGGTGGAGTAGAACAGCACAAACATCACGAATACTTCTTTGGATGGATGGATGGGCGGTGGCGAGGTACGAGCTCATATTCGCCATTTATGAGTCAAAGCTGAATGTGATTATGTTTGTGTAGATGATGAACGCGGCTGGGATACCGATCACAGACAAGTCCTGTCTCATCATGGACGAGGTAGACGGGATGTCTGCTGGAGATCGGGGTGGTGTTGGGGCCTTAGCGGCGTTGATCAAGAAGACCAAGGTATGTCATCCCGTCTCGTTATTTCCTTTTTATTTTTCTGGTGTGGCGATAAGCTAATGGGTAGTTGGGATGACATGGTGCAGATTCCGATTATATGTATCGCAAACGACAGGTCAGCGCAGAAGATGAAGCCGTTGACGAACGTTACTTTCGATCTTAAGTTCCGCAAGTGCGTCTTTCCTCCTGCATTGGCTCTCAGTAGAGTAGGTTCATGGTAGGATAGTCGCTGATATTGCCACGACAGACCGGACGCTGCAGCTATCCGCTCTAGGATGCTCACCATCGCCTTCAAGTCAGTATTCTCGTCTCTTAGCTTCAACGAAAGTAGCTCTGACCTTTCCTCTTTCTTCCTCGTTACCGAACCCGGCCCCACAGAGAGAAGATGAAGATCCCAGCGAACGTGATCGACCAGCTCGTCACCGGCGTCAACTCCGATATTCGTCAAGTGTTGAATATGCTTTCAACGTGGAAGCTTTCAAGCAGTACGATGGACTTTGACGAGGGCAAGTCGCTGTGAGTATCTCCATTGGACTCTTCTCCCTTCTCGCATTCTCTTTGTGCTGTGCTCGTCTCTCCCGGGTTCTGTTACGTCACACCTGCGAGTGCTAATGGCGGGTAATGGATGATGGGCCACAGGGCGAAAATGAATGAGAAATACGCGGTGATGACACCGTTCAACATTATCCAGAAGATGCTCGGGCCTTACATGTTTGGGCCGACTTCGAGGGAGACGCTGGGCGATAAAATGGAGCTTTATTTCCAGGATTATTCGTTTGTGCCTCTGTTCGTCCAGGTACGTTTTCTTTTTTTTCTTCACTCCCTTTCCGCACGTTGCATTCTGTTTTCCCGTTTTCAAGTGTGTCCTGGCACTGACAATGTGCCACGACCGTGTAGGAGAATTATCTGAAGACGACCCCGGTGCGGGCGAGGAACGAAGAGGGGCCGATGAAAGAATTGAAGGTGTTGGACCTGATGGAGAAGGCTTCGGAGTCGATATCAGATGGGGATTTGGTGGATGCGCTGATCCATGGGCCCGAACAACACTGGACGCTCATGCCCACCCATTCCGTCCTCTCTACTGTTCGACCCGCTTCGTTCCTTTATGGACCTGGACAGGGATATGCAGGGCCTAATGCCATGTCGTTCCCTCAGTACGCTCTCCGTGTTTACCTTCATAATCTCGCTCGGCGAAAACTGATGGTTTTGCTCGTAGATGGCTTGGCCAGAACTCGAAGCAGAACAAGCTCAGTCGACAACTGGGCGATATTCAGATCCACATGCGGCTCAAGGTCTGCGGCGACAAGAACGAAATTCGACAGAGTTACGTCCCGGCACTGTTCCCGCATATTGTGCAGCCGCTTATGGATCGTGGTGCGGTGAGTAGTATTGTTCATTCTTCGTTCCGCCCCACTTCCTACAGAACTAATATCGGATTTTATTGGAACGTGCGTAGAGCGCGGTAGAAGGCGTGATTGATTACATGGATGAGTATTACCTATCCAGAGAAGATTTCGACACGCTCGTGGAAGTTGGCGTTGGAGAAAGACGCGAGGCTGTCGTCGGGAAAGAGATCTCGGCGGCCACGAAGACGGCGTTGACGAAGAAGTGCGTTTGCTTTACTTATCTCTCATCCTCTATGTAAAGGGGCTCATTGTTGACGCGGTGATGTGTGCAATCCAATAGGTATAATGCCAGAGAGCACCCTATACCGTTCCATAAAGCCCAAGATCTGGGCAAGATACCGAAGAAACTACAAGGCGGCCCGGCACCAGATCTCGAAGAGGCCTTCGACGTACGTCTCATATTCCTCCTCGTCCATCTATGACACTAAACACTCTTGTTTGTCACTTTTTTTTTTCAGGTTGAGGATGTGGACGAACCCGAGGAGCCAAAAGGATCGCAGGAAGACGATAGTATCGAGAACGACAAGATGATCAAGCAGGCTGGCGCGAAAGCAAAGAAAGCAACCACGGCGGACACGAAGGGCAAGGGGAAGGCATCGGGAGGGGCGAAGGGGAAAAAGTGAGGTCCATAGCTATGTAGGTTTGTGGTATCTTGCATCTTGCTTTGTTCTTGCATTCGTTTGTGCTGTTTTGTGCCTCGTGGTCGTTTGATCCCCGCTGGCTTGTGTACTTATTAGATGTCGAAGTCTTGCCTTTTGTTTTTTTTTCTCACTCGGGAAGGATTAAGAGGCCTCCACCGATCGTCAACATCATCCCATGCTCGTTTACTCTTCACTTTCACTCGACGATATCCTTCGTTCCTGGTCTTATCCACGTCTGGCCCACCGCGGAGTCCGGCGGCATTGTGGCCCGTTGGCTATCCCATGACATCCTCTCTCCCGGTTTGCAGCGGTCAACTTACTCTTTCGACGGATTATAGTCAAACGTCTCCGACTGGAAGCGTGCGGTGCTGTTACCCCTTGATCAGCAGTGCACTTCATCATTTGTTCAGAATGTTGGTCCAGTAATGAATTTCTCATCGGACGCCCGTCCCACAAATCTTATGACGCATTCATTGCCTCGAGGGATGGTTCAGGCAATCCTATTGCGTCAGGTGTCCTCAATGGAAATTGTCACCGGTGCTATTTTCGTAGGCCGACTAGACGCCATCCTTTCATTTACGGCCCTCGTATAAAAGAAAGAGGTACACCATGATCTCATCCGAACCAACTTCAAACACCCATCGCCCTCAACTACGGTCAAGGCTGTATCGACGCCTGACTTGTATATTCGATGATATCTCATCCTCGCAGTGTATTCTCTAACGTGATTATCATCGCGTTGGCGCTATGCCTCGTCCCAGCGGCATGCTCAATATCTAGTCCGACCACCTCAGCCCGGGCATCAAGTGCGGCCCCATTGAACACGACGATAACCTTGGACTGTGCGTGCTCGGCTACTTTGCTCTAGTACGACGATCTTGTCGACAAACACATTAACGTCTCCATGCTTCCGATTTAGACGGGACTTTCATTGGATCGAGGAACACCACCAGCGGCATACTCTCATTCGAAGGTGTTCGTTATGCCGATGCGCCTACTGGAGATACTCGTTTCCGTGCCCCCGTCTCGCCTCCAACTACACATCTTGGGACTGTCAATGCTACCAAGGTATGTAACATGGCATTCTCGTCTGTGAATACTATATTTGGACTGACACCCCACTTTCATGGCCGTCGTATCGTAGTTTGCAGACATATGCATCCAAGCAACTTCAAGCAATGTTACAGGAGATGCGTCGGAAGATTGTCTCTTTGGAAACGTTGGGCTTTCGCTTTCGAATCTGATCTTGATCACACTCAAATCTTCGTTCTATTTATAACAGATTTATGTCCCTGTTGGAACCACCCCTGATTCAAAACTGCCTGTTCTCGTCTTTTTCCACGGTATATCTGGGTCTTTTCCTTCCATAATTGGTGTTGAAAATGATCAGCATCTTTTCGATAGGTGGAGGTTTCCAAGGAGGAAGTACGAAATCTTACCTCCCGGACTTGCTGCTCGATACTTCAGCGGAACCCGTCATTTTTGCTACCTTCGCTTATCGACTAGGCGCATTCGGATTTCTCAGTGAGTCTTGAATGGTTTCGAGGCTCATACATATTATATACTCATCTTCCTCTCTAGGTGGCTCGGAGGTCTTCGCGAACGGTGATGGGAACGCAGGATTGCTGGACCAGGTGGGTAGCCCTTTGCAAGAGCAGTGTTGAAGGGGATTGACCATGATATACGTAGCGTGCTGCTCTTCGCTGGGTCCAAACCTATGTCTCTGCGTTTGGTGGAAACAGCGCGTGAGTCTGCTCTGTGTCTATGAAAACCTCTACCACTATTTCTGACCGGGTACTCTTTGACTTTCCCTTGTACTGTAGGAACGTGACAATATGGGGACAATCCGCTGGTGCTGGATCCACGATGTTCCAACTGATGGCCAATGGGGGGGACAACGAGGGGCTCTTCGCTCGAGTAATGGGGGATTCGCCTAGCCTTAATTTTCTTCCTCCGTATAACGACGGAGCTGTGGAGACCTTGTACCAGCAATTCACTATCAATGCGTAAGTGATACCATCTAATATACATGTCAACTCCCCTGACGTCCTTCGCGGGTATTTGACAGTGGATGTGGCGACGCGAATGATACCCTCGCGTGCTTGCGAGCGGCCGATGTCAACACCTTGGCGAATGCGAGCAGTGTTACGCTCGCGGCCCGTCCCACTTCTCTCTACCCATTCGCTCCAATCGTAGACGGAAAATTTCTCCTCGAGAGGCCAAGTGTGGCGTTCGCAAATGGTCGATTTGCCAAAGTCCCAGTCTCTTTCGGGTTCGTTCTCACACTAGTCGTTCTCCTTCCTTTACATCTGCAGACAAGCTGACTATTTCTCAGTTCCAATACCAACGAGGGAAACAACTGGTCCCAAGACCTCCCTTCGCCGTCTGCTAACGTCTCAGAGCCAGGAGCCACGAACCAAACCCTTTTCACGTTCTTCGCTGGCCAGTTCCCTAACGTAACACAAGAGACATTCCACCAGATTGAAGGACAGTACCCTATCGAGAGTTATAACAACTCTTTAATACGCCAAACCTCTGCCATCTATGGAGAGGCGAGATACATCTGCACCGCGATGATGATCACGGGCTCTGCAACAAACTACAGCATCACGGCACATGGGTATCAGTGCGTTTTGCTCCTTTCTTTTATTTGTTTATGTCATTGATCGCTGGCCCTAGCTACGACAATCCTGACGCTGAGGGCTTCAGCGTACACAGTTCTGAGCTCCCTGCCTTCTTCACTTTCGCAGACTCTTCTCTGCCGCTCTTCACAGCTATGAGGCAGTACTTCACCTCATTCGCCACCGGCGGGGCTCCAGTTGCTACTCTTGATGATCCCAGCAATAATGCTACTTGGGAGGTAGGTTCTGGATTCGTTAATGACACCCTCGCGCTATTAGTCCATGTCTCACGATGTTTTCGCCCAGCCGGTCAATACGACGACGGGAATGTCTAGGATCTTGTTCCACCCTGATGCAGTCGCTATGGAGACCGATGATGCCTTGGTCTCGAGGTGTCAGTTTTGGAGGACAACGGATGATGAATTGCAGCGTTAAGTTCGTGTATACACAAAGACCATGGAGTCGAGGTAGGTGCAGATCTTGAGCATTTGGTGTGAGCGCTCCACTTTTCTCTGTTATGAAACCTACACAAACGGTTCTGACTCCCACTTTGTTCAGTTACGCTTCGTGTAAGCTACATAGGAATGTCAAAAAAAAATCAAAAATCGTCACAGAAGTCTCGTTCCTCTTCTGTCCCTCTGTACCGAATATGCTGAGATAATTCCCCTGCGTCATGGTGCCAACTCCATTGCATTTCGACGATGGTATGGTTTGATCTTCTCGACGCCGGTGCGAAAACTATCTCGTTGTTTTTCTCAATAGCGTTGTTCGGAATATGTTGCGGACGTGTACCTGGTCTACAAAAAGTACGCGGAGGCCACAGGGAATCCTTCGGTCGAGAGAAGAATGCCGAGAGATCCTTTGGGCTGGAAGTGTCGGATTCGAAACCTCCGAATTTCTTCAGATTTTCCTTTGCTCGACAACGCGTAACGTCACAAATCACATGATATCATAGTCACAAGGTGACCCATCCTAAGGAATTTCGTCTTCCGACTATTTTGCTCTTGTCCCCATCTCATATCTGTTTCTCTGTTTCATCTCACAATTATCTCAGTTCTGAAGCACTGGCGACTGGGAAGCATGCGTGACTGCGTTCTTCCACTTGCTCCTGGATGCCGCAGCGAACGCTGCACTGACTTCAGGCTGGCGTGTCAGGTGGCCCCGAACATTCCGACTACATCGGATGCTGCTTGCTCCTAGGATCAGTTCACGGGGATACGCATGCTCAATTGCGTCTTCTTATCTCAGGTTGCGCAGTTCTGTCGAAAATGTTTAAGTCCCAACCCCGTCTCGGTCATCGTTCTCCATCAGCGTGTGAGCTCAGATGAACTTCGCTCCATTCCGCACACCAGTTTCAGAGCTTGACCCGTCATATATCTTCGTTCTCTTGTTGTGTTGTCCATCCGACTTCTTGCCCTCCAGAGCTCACAATGCTCGCTACACGTAAGCCAAATGTTGCTTACATCGATTGGCATCCTGGCGAAGCGTCGGTGCAAGCCACTATGAATCTCGGTGCTCGAGTTCCTATCGAAGCCATCGTCGACAAGCTCCCAGAGCAACACCGCATCTTTCACTCTTCAGCCCTTCGATTTCTTTCAGTCACGACCCTGGATGAACAAGGAAGACCTTGGGCATCTGTTTTATGCTCGAAGGATGGATCCCCTTCATTCATTTCTAGTCCGTCTTCGACATCCCTGGAAATCAAGGCTCATGTGTGGGATGGAGATCCCGTTGTGCGGAACGTCCCAGCCTTCAAGACGTCGCTGGGAGCAGGCAAACGACCACTTATTTCTGCCATCGGGCTGGAGACTTCGACGCGCAGACGGAACAAGTTTGGCGGTTCGATTGTGACGGCATCTCTTCGTGATCGCACGCTTTCACTTGGAATTTCAGTGAGCTCTGCACTTGGGTAGGTTCTATGAAATTTCTTTCTGAGCCTTAAATGCTGAACTGGTGCCCTGCAGGCTTTGCCCCAAATACATCAACGTTCATGACCTTGAGTCTGTTGAAGCCGGCCCTCGCGTCTCCTCGCAAAAATGGATCCTCGAAGAGAACGATCGACTTCCGGTGAAAGTGATTGACTACGTCCACAATACCGATACAGCATATCTCGCTACGTCCTACGTTGCTTCTCCAAACGATGAGGATATGCATCCGTCTCGTCTCGGGACGAATCACCGAGGTGGACGTCCTGGTTTTGTAAGAGTGCGCAGAGACGAGCGAACTCTCGTTCTTCCTAACTATGCCGGTCTGTCCCTTGTCCATCTACGGTAACACGATATATTCGTTAACATGTTTCTATATTATTCAGGCAATCGAGTCATGAACTCCCTCGGAAACATCCATATAACTCCAGTCGCGTCCCTCGTCTTCCCGTCCTTCACCTCCGGCTCCATCCTCTACGTCACGGGAACCGCCCAGACTTTATTCGGCGACTCCGCCCAATCTCTCATGCCCGGCATAAAGGTAGTCACTACCATCCGCACTACAGGCTTCTCCTTCGTCCACAACGCCCTCCCACTCCGCGAACGACCCGGTACAGCAGAAACCAGCCCGTACTGCCCACCCATTCGTTACCTCGCCGAAGAAACACCTCCCACGGTCAGGTGGGGCGACGTCGAAGCCCGACTCGTAAAAGCGCAAATCCATAACGACTTACTCGTCACATATACGCTCAAAGCGGACAAGCCGATCGAGATACGACCGAGCCAGAACGTGGTGTTGGATCTGTCTAGGTTCATGAGAGGGAAATCGCACGAGGTGATGTATTGGGAAGAGCCGGATACAGCTGTAAACGACGACTGTGTGAGGACTTGGACGGTTTCTGTACCGCCTACCGACGCCGAGCCGTCGACATTCGGAATCACCGTTCGTTCAGTCAAAGGCGGATTCCTCACTCCGATTCTTTACCGCCTTGTCGACTCATACGCCACTCAGAATCCCCAGTTCGTCACTAATGCAACCTTGGGCAAGACCGTCGACCTTTCCCAGCTGGACATCTCGATCGATCTTCGAGGCATAGGCGGGAATCTCCCTGTCCCTCAACCTCTAGCGAGGTGTGATGCCCCAGAAGGACGAAGACTTCTCTGGATTGCAGGAGGAATCGGATTGACGCCGTTCCTGGGTTTGAGCAGATATGTGGCGGGGTTAGTCGGACATCCGAAGGGACCTTTCGGGGTGTGGGATGTCGCACTCGTGGTATCGACGCGCGAGACGGAGGTGATGCTTCGTCTAGTCAACGATGCACTTGGCCAGGCACGAAGCAGGTCCCCCGATTCCAAGGAAGTTCGCGAGTCTCTTCGGTATTTGATCCATATCTTCGATTCATCGTTAGAGGGCGATGAAGATAAAAAGGCGATGGTGGAGAGTTGGAGAGGGATTGTCCCGGAGTTTGTTGAGCTGAGGTTATGTGGCGGAAGGATGAGAAGAGCCGGAGAATTTTGGGAGAGTAAAGAGATAAAGGCGATCGAGCGAGAGTCGCATATCTGTGGGCCTTTCCCGTTTGTGAGGGCTGCGATGGAAGGTTTGGCGGCGGCGGGAGTCGATGAGGAAGCTGTCATGAGGGAGAGGTTCACGTATTAACGATGGTTATATGCGACCTATTGAATACATGGAATCTCGGACAAGGGGTCAACATTGTAGGATCACCACAACAACCATTGTATGCGCCGTATTCATGGCTCAACCAAACATGGTTGACATGAGCTTGTAGAATGAGTAGCGTAATGCGCCATGGACTTTAATGAAGTCGACTTCCTTTGTCACATCAGTACATTTTTCATAGAAAATGTGCGCCGTCCCTTTTTGAAACAAAATTAACATAGGGGACGACACAAATGAAAACAGGACTCACACATGGCTCTCTCTCCGTATCAACCCTTCCTCGTCATTTAACCTCCTAAACTGACCAGCAACCACCTCATACCAAGAGACCATCAACTTCCCGCTATCGTCCACGACAAGCCTGAACTCAACCGTGACTGCCGGTAATGTACCGTCCAAGCTAGACGAGCTGAGCTCCGTCAGCCTCTGCATCATCGAAGTCGTCCAATCCAACTCCTCGCGACGTCTCCGCTCCATGGTCTCATCCGAGTCTTCAACATACAGATACACTTTCCATCGTCGGTGCAGGCACAAATACGACAGTAGAGGAAATTCGCGATTATCCAGAAACGCCGGGTATCCACTTTGTCCCTGCAACGATTTTGACAGTCAGTTCTATCACAGGTTGCGCCTGAGGGGCTTACAATATCTCCCAACAGCGTAGTCTGCACGCGATAGACCTGCAGAAACCCGACACGACGAAAGACGCCATTCTCGCAGTTCGACTCATGCATCGGGAAAAGCCGATCCATCGGAAGACAAAGACCGCGCAGAGTGATCGTCGAGTCGGTCGAGTTCAAGGGGATGAAGCTTCCGCGATCCTCGAGTCGAAGCATCGCGGTCTGTGCGCCGAGGAGAGCGTAGTCAGCGACCAGCTTTGCGTCTCCGTATACAGCCACTGGAGGTACAGTCCCCGAAGGAAAGTCGGAAAGGCTTGGAGGTCTGATGAAGAGCGAGGAGTAGGAGGTGAGGCTGCGTAATGCTGGAACACATCGGTGAAAGTCCGCGGGGGATACAAAGTAAGGTATAGGTAGTTTATGCTCCCATGTGAGCGAGTGGAGACAAGGAAATGTGATGGGATTCTCGAGAGGATTCCAGACTGTGGCGCTGTAGGAGCTGAAGAGAGTGAGATGTGTGAGGCGAGCAGAGAAGTTGTTTAGAATATCTGATATATTGGAGGATGGCACGGGCTGCCGATTTCGATAAAACCTGGCACAGTCGAATTGAATCCGGCGAATGGATGGGTTGGCAAAAGATCGAAGAGCATCGAGTACGACTGTGGTGACTCCAGTGATAGAAAGTTCAGTGAGCGGGCATGTAGCAAGGGCGCTGAGAACTTCAGGATCCGTCAGGAGTCCGACCATGCTCGGCTTTGTGTTGCAATGCAGACGTAGCGCACGTAATCCACGTGCATGAGTAATGAGCTCTTTTAGATGGGGGAGGCACTTATTATCGAAGGAAAAAAGCTGAAGGCCCACAAAACGATAGCCCTCGAGTGTGAAGGCATCACGGGTGCCCATGGTGATGCGACGTACGTGGCCAGCGAGGTTGTGAGCTAAGACGTGAGTGCGGCATTCCTTGAGTCGTTCAGGATCTAGCTTGCGTTGCCAATGTCGGCCACTGAAAAATAGATATTGGAATCGAATGTGTTCGGTGAGGAGAGCGGCGAATTTCGAGGTGTAGGACAACGCAAGAACGGATGCGAGGTCCAAATATTCCAAGATCTTTCTGATGCAATCTTCGTTGATCGTTAGCAGAGATGCCTACGATAGTGGAGGGATCTGTAGTCAGTAATTTTCAGAATTAAGAGAGTATTTTGCGTAGGCGATTACCATGAGGGTGCCTAGGAGAATGAGGTAGTTTGGACGAACAAGTCGAGCTCAAGTTGGGGTTTCCGCCAGTGGCGATTGCCGGTTTCAAGCGCCCGTGAACAGCGAAGTGTGATCCTTCATCTGTATACATAACTCCTCCCACAAAAACCCCTCACATTTTCTTATATTCTTCACTTGCAATGTATATTACGATGTATGGTTCACAACAAAAAAAAAGCTCGTCAAGATGTAAAAAATGAAGCGCAAGAACAGCCTTAGCGATCGGGCCATCACCGTCCCCGAATCGACAGCAACAACAACCACATAAACACCACCACCATCACCAAAACCAACACCAAAAACTCAATCAACGACAACAATTCAAGTCAATCAACGTCCTCAATCCCCCCAAACGTACTCGGGATCCCACCGCCAAACGTATTCGGGATCACAGTACTAGTGTTGTCGGTGTTGCTGTTGCTCCCCATGGGTCCAGTGATAGGCTCCAGCGGCGGCGGCTCGTCGTCGTCGTCTTCATCTGCGAATGTGGGCACCACCGGCGGAGGAGCAGGGGTAGGAGAACGTGGAGTCTGAGTGGGCGTGTGTGAGGTCGACGCTGAGGTTGATGTGGATGCTGAGGCTGACGCTGAAGTAAAGGCTGAGGTTGACACAAAAGCGGCCGCGGCCGCTTTCTTGCGTTTCGCAGCTTGGCTGGCCGCCTTCTTCCTCTGTTTCTTGACGAAAGCCGATAGAGCTTCCAGCGCGTCGCACAGATAATGTTTACTTGGCCTATCCGTCAACCTACAATAAACTCAATCAGCACTTCGTATTGTTAATCACAGTGCGAAAAAAATAACGCACCGATTAATCATCTCCTCCACGATATCCTGTCCCCCAAGCCACGGCATAATCCTCACCATCTCCTCATAAACCCTCCCCAGCACCCCCCCACTCCCCCCCACCTCCCCCGCCGTCTCCACCCATCCCTCCCACCTCTCCCTCAACCTCGGCTTCAGTTCCTCCCTCAAATCATCCAAATCCGCATCCGCCACATCCCCATCCAAAATCCCCATCGGATCCTCCATCTCGTCCTCGACGCTCACAGGCGCGATCGGCAATCCCATCATCATCGCCGCGAACGCCATCGGTCCATTCGGCGTTTGTGAACCCGGAGTGCTCACTGCATCTAACCATGACAACACACGATCCTGACGCGTCGTTGAGCCTACGCGTAATTGAAGCACGCGCTTGAGTTCAGCGAGACGGATGGGGTCGGTGATGGAGGAGTAGGAGGGCAGGAGAGCGGCGTGGATGTGCCGTGCGGTGTCGATGAGTTCTTTTTCGATCAGGGTGGACGCGCGGGCGCGGAAGTGTCGGTTTCGGGAGAGGGAGAGGAGAGCTTTCCGGAGTGAGGTGTGGTCTCGGGGTCGGAGGAGGTGAGAGTGCGAGTCGAGGAGTTCGCAGATCTTGTTAGGGCTCTGGTTGTATGCGTAGATTTCTAAAGCGCCGGCGAACGAATCTGAAGATGTCGTGGCGTTTTCGTTGAGGAGTTTGAGGAGCTGGACTTCGGTGTCGAGGGGTTTGATGGCGAGGTTCTGGATGGTTAGGTAGAGGTCGAGGGTGGGCGTGAGGGCGAAGACGGAGAGGAGGTGATTCGAGATGTGTTCGCGGAGAGTGGGGATCTCGGCTTTGTGTTTCGGGTCCCAGTGTTCCTCGTGGAAGGAGCAAACGCGCATGTGTTCCCGCTCTTCGTCTTCGTCCTCGTCTTCGTCGAACCACTGGTCTGGGTCATCGCCGCACTCGGTCACGTCGTCATCATCATCGTCATCATCGTCGCCGAAGGCTCCGGGCGCTATGCCGTTCGTTAACCACGACACAGAACGGGTTAGTAGAAGTGGACTTACGTCTTTTACCACCATGCAACAGGCGCTCAAGACCGTGCCATCCCATCATCTTCTCAATCTCGCCCAACATCTCCGGTATATGTTTCTTCTGTCGCTCCGTACCGGTCGCCAAAAGGGACAAGAACAGGTCGCGCCACACCCAGTGCAAGACCCTGTCGAACGCCGCCGCGCCGGTCAGATAGAAGGATTTGACGACTTTGGCTGAGCGTTGCTTGATGATGACGTTCAGGTAGAGATTGAGGAACGAGCACTTGCACCTGTCATCAAGGAACCTATGAGACCATGCATGTCTTCAACAACGACCTTCTCATTTCCACCACCGCTCAAGAAGGATAGACAGAAACAATGAAAGAAAGGGAAAGAGAAAGAGAAAACGTACCCTCCGCGCGTCATGGACAACGCCTCGAGCGTCCTCCCCGCCATCAACAAACACTCATGCCCATACGTAAAATCCGTCTCATACTCAAACACAACCCTCCAAATATCGCCCATCCACCGCCCAATACTCTCCATCGTCCCCTGCAACAGTTCCGCCCTCTCCGACCTTCCCTTCAACAACGATCGTTTCGCATCCCTGTCGATGGCCTGAAGCAGCCCGTCGATCTCCATCTTCTTGCCTTCGTAGTTCAGGTCGGGCATGCCTGCGAAGCGAGACTTGTAGGAGGATATGGAGGCGAGGATGGTGGAGGTGGTTTCTGGGGGAGCGGTGTTGAGGAGGGGGAGGAGGTGTTGTTCTATGAGGTGGAAGCGGGCATCGGCAGGGAGGGTGTCGTAGATCTCTAAGAAGCTGGGAGGGACGTATTAGTTTCGTTTGCATCGCGGAGTGGGGCGGGTGTATGTCGGACGTACCGTGAGCTGGAGGAGGGTGACTGGCTAGTCGAGGCCTCTGGGTTACTGGTCGACGTCTCTGGGTTACTGGTCGACGTCTCTGACATGATGGTAGACTAAGAAGAACAGATACAATATCGACGATGGACAATGCGCGGATGTCGAGGAGATGGTACAGGCGCCTGTCAGGGGCGAGAAATACAGTGGTTTTGGGGAAGAATCGATGGCGAAATGACACTACTCTCGAGCTTTTCTAGGTTTAGCTTGAAGACAGTTACGCGGAAGAGATGTCGAGTCTGACCTGTTGTGACAAGGACACGGTCCTTGTTCGTGAGCGTCCGAGAGCGTCTTTCGTGTCAGGGCGTGTGGACAGGTAAGAACTATGCCTTGTATGCTATTTCCAGGTTTGTTATACTTTATTATACGATACGCATCATGAAAGTGAATAGATACCTACAGTTTGTGTGGTGGAAGTGATGAGCAGAAGGCAAAGTGTCAGTGTGGTGGCGGTCGAGGGTGAAGCTTTGATTACGCCAATATCTGATGTCCTTGTGACTCTACAATCATCTTCAAACTCCGAAAGGGGCTCGACTACGCCACTTCCGGTTCGGAGCCTTCATTTGTAAGGCCACCCAAAACTTTCCTAATCCCCACTTGCAATTGCCCACAGCTCCCGTCTCTTTTGCAGGTGAGTCAAACTTCATCTTCATCCCCGACGTTCGATCCCGAACGAGTTCCAGTTCGAATTCTGAATAATGCAGGACACTCAGGGATCTTCTAGCCATGCTACCATCGGTATCCTCGGTGAGCAACTTTCCCTCACTGATCATGCTCAAGTACTTTTCCTGACCGCTTTGATTTACGATTTACGATAGCGCTGCAAGGAGCATTCGCGGAGCACCAGACGATGCTCCAGAAAGTATCCAAGCACCAAGTCACCACGATCCTCGTCCGCACTCCCGAAGACCTAGCGCAATGTGATGCCCTGATCATCCCAGGCGGAGGTGCGCACCCTCCCTCCTCCCTCCTCCTCAACCACACCTCTCAACGCTGACACACACGACCACTACCACTACCACAGAATCCACAACAATCGCACTCCTCGCTAAACTCTCCGGCCTCCTCGAACCCCTGAAAGAATTCGTCCAAACGAAAGTCGTATGGGGGACATGTGCAGGCGCTATCCTCCTCGCTCAACATGTTTCGAACCCGAAGAAAGGAGGCCAGGAAGTCCTTGGTGGTATGACTCTGACTGTTGCGCGGAATGGGTGGGGATCCCAGGTGTGTTTCTTTTCTCGTTACTTAGAGGGTGAAGAAAGAAGAGAGGACGGGCTTATATGTACGTCGTTTAGGTCGAGTCGTTTGAAGCGCCGTTGGAGATTGACGGGCTTCGTGATTCGAATATACCCTTCATTGGCATATTCATCCGTGCACCGGTACGAACACACATCTCCACCTCTCCCTCCACCATCCACACCCATCCTATCGCTCCTCATCCAAACTCCTCCCCACAGGTAATCCAACACCTCACCCCCACCCCCTCCTCCCCCCCAATAAAAATCGTCGCCCGTCTCCCGCCCGGAATCCTCCCCCCACCACATCCAACCTCCACCTTACCCTCAACTGAAATCGAAACCGCACAACCCCACCCCGACGAAACCATCGTCGCACTCCGCCAAGGCCGTCATCTGCTCACTACGTTCCATCCCGAGCTTACAAGGGATCATCGGTTCCATGAGTATTTCGTGAAGGAGTGTGTGTTGCCGTTCGTTGAGTCTGAATCGCCATGATGCATGATAGACGGCGTGTAGTTATGTAGAGTACATAGATATAGATGGAGCTATAGATAACTTACTTGGGAGCAGGGGATTTATCATTATAAGCGTGTATAATCGTACGAACAGCATGAATTTATGTTAGGGATCAGCCCGATAGACAGTATAAAATGCATTCCACTCGAAACCATGCTTCATACACCGGGAACATAGATCTCACGGGCTCATCAATGCTCCTCAGATGAGTAACTACTAGCCTACTACAGAGGACAAAAAACTCAGACGACCCGGTTACACTCTGCCCCAGTGAGGCTCGAACTCACGACCTTCCGATGTATATAGCTTTCCAAGGTGGGAGAAAGGATAACAGTCGGACGCTGTAACCAACTCAGCCATGGGGCAGTTATCGAGCGTCCTTTGTTCTGCAATACAATCACTGCTTTTGTGCATCTCATTGCGTTTCATCCGCCACTCAAGTTTGTTTCCATCTTCCGCTACCACGACAAAAGCGAACCCATACCTCTACCAAACAAAACAAAACTGCTCTCCTAGGAACACATTCAACCCTCCCTCCCTTCCTCCCGCATAACCTCCCCCCAATTCTCCTCAACACCCCTCCACACCCCCTCCCAATCCACACAATCCGTCCTCTCCGTCCCCAGCACCACCGCCCTCCCCCTTCCCCGTCCCCTTTCCTCAGACTCAAGCCCAAATTCGCTCCGGACCCTTTCGAGATGCGAGTCTGCGTGACATAAGATCGATTCGCGAAGGTAGTTTAGGCAGAATTGTGCGCGGTCCTGACTCTCTGAGGCTGTGTGGGAGTGGGTGGAGGTGCGGGTGCGGGTGTGCTGGAGGAGGACCATTTCCTCCCGAAGAACGTTAAGACAGTCCAATTGGTGAAACATCGCAACGCGGTACGGTGCCTTCCCATTCCCATTCCTAGCCGAAACAGACGAATGCGAGGAAGGGTCCGAGGAGGAGGAGGTGGAGGAGGAGTTGAGGAATACGACGCCCCGACCGTGTGGGAGCACGGATACCCATTCGACCCCTCCTGCGTTCGTGTCGAGGTTATAATGCACGCTTTCTTCGGGCGTCATTGCGACTCTTTGAAGTCGGAGCGAGTCTGCGCTAGTCCATATGTTCGTTGTATCCGCATCCGCATCTGACGGAACCACGCACACCGTTTTTGGTTGGGCGGTGAGTGGTGAGTAGAGAACTTCGAACAGTTCTGCGAATGGCAATGGTACTAGGTGCTCACCATGAGCTGTAGGTGACTCCACATACGTCCGTATTCGTACTCTACGACCGCTCGTAGTACTAGTTGTTGCGAAGACGTTGATGGTCGTGAGTACGACGGCGACGAGAGCGAGGAGTTCGCGTAGGTATGGTAGACGCCGCGGACTTTCTGGGTACTTCGAGTTGTTGGCGGTCATGATTGACTTATGTTTATGGTAATTGCAGAGACAGAAAGAAAAGGTGGGTCGTTAACGCGTTCACGTCGGTCGTCGGAGTGAATTTGCAATTCACGGGCGTTGCTCTCGAAGAGCTTCGAGAGATACAGGTAACTTATGGTCGTGGATTTATAGGTGACCCTGGACTAGCATGCATGTGTTCACTCGTTGCCTGCATTATAAAGCACGGTGAGTAGTCGTGTTTTTTGTGATATGTATGATTTGTCGACTCACCTACCGTATGTTCGATGCGGACAAGTACTGACCCTCCCATACTCCTTCCTCTTCCGCTCTCCGAGATGCGAGCCTCGAATCGCAAAACGATACAATATGCGTAGAGCGAACCTGGAAGTGTACCGCAAAGTCCTGCGGTCGAACGTCATGGCATGTTGCATAGGACGAAAAGCTGCATGGTGATAAGTTACCGCCTTCAATATATAAGAAGACACTCACGGCTACTAGAAGAAGAAGAACATCGGGATCGTTCTCGTCGACGGACTGTGGCAAGGTGAATACCAACATTCAGAGGACTCACTGATCACTCCAGGAACCTCTTACCGGATTGTACCATCTATCTCTTGAGTCTTACTATGATGTCGTCAATTATAATTTATCGAACGCTCATGGGAATACCAAAGAAGAGACTCACCTAATGGCTTTCTAGAAAGAACGTCGGGATCGTTCTCGCTCAAGGACTGTCGTAAGGGTGAGTACTCAGAATCAGAGCACTCGTCACTCATACACTTTGCCCGGACGTATCTCTACTAGATTACTACGCTACCGTCAATCATCGACATCGCGTTCAACCTGTCGACCATGACCCGACGACCCGACCAGCCTTCCAAATACCATGGCACTCTTCGTAACACACAGAGGCAGACATTAAAATCCTGAATAGCAAAAACGATTCGAGATTCACGGAGGAAAGTCAGGAAGTATGTATAGTCTTGCAGTTGAAAGGGGACGCGAAAGAAGACACTCACAGGTACGTCGGGGGAGATTTGCCTATAAAAAAATCTGAAGTCGTCTGCCTTCGGGTACTCACCTAACCAAGGTTCGTCGACGAGAACGACACGCATCTTCAATATGATGTCAGTTGTCGACTTACTTATTTCATACTCCCTCGACTCCGGACATAGCGTTCTACTCTGCATCACGGTCACTCACAGCGGCATGTATGGAAAACTATACGACACAATATGCATATCATTATGATAGAGCGCAGTTGAAAAGTAGGTGGTGTACCTCTGCAGTTGACTGGCCATTTTGCTTAGGGCGAAAACTGTAAGAGGACGCCAAAGAAAACACTCAACGGATACTGCTAGGAGAACGTCGGGGTCGTTCGCGTCGACGGACCATGGTAAGGTGAGTATTTAGAATTATAAGGCTCCTGGCTTATTCTAAAGCACTTTCTCCGGACGTACCTCGACACGCACCTCTACTGCTTGCTATGCTATCGTTAATTGTCGACTTCGCGTACTAGGAACTCCTCTCCCATCGAGCCGTGGACCTCGGCCACGATGGCCCGACCAGTCTTCGGCTCTCCGTAACAGACAGAGGCAGGCATCAACGATACATTATCCATAGTGCGAAGTCGAAAAGTAGGTGGCATAGTCCTGCAGTCGGATGTTAATTTTGTACAGGTCGAAAGCTGCAAGGGACCCAAAGAAGACACGCACCAATACTACTCTAGAAGAACGTCGGGGTCGTTCTCGTTGGCAGACTCTGGTAAGGTGAGTACCGAGAATCAGTGGACTACGCACTTATTCTCAACGCTTTCTCCGGACGCACCTCTACTAGTACTGGCTGCCGTCAATTGTCGACTTTGCTGACCGTGAACAAGAGTGTTCTGGTATGTTGTGGCACACAGGTGGCGGGGGCGTGTTTTCAGGCGGAGGTCGAATTTTATATTCAAACTCCGACATGTACTTATCCCGTGACGCCCCAACTGGACGTCGCACTTCCACCTTCGACCATCGCTCTCGTGGCGTCTTCAACCTCAAACTTCAACCGCATCTACTACTACAACATGGTATGCTTTTATTGACGACGCGTGTATGGATTCGCATACTGATGGATCGATGCTGCACACAGGCCTCGCTATCCAGCATCAACGAAGACTGCGTTCTCGAGATCATATCTTGGCTCGACGGAGCCTCCTGCGGGTCACTTTCTCGGACATCGAAGAAAAATGCCCGAGTGACGAGATGCCGGCGCTTCGAGTCGGTAACGTTTGGAAGTATTGATGGAATTGTCGACGGAGACACAATCAAGGCCTACTGTGCATTCGTATTCGAGCACGACCTCGCCAGCTACATCAAGCGCATCACCGTAGGCGAGAACAGGCCAGATACCACCGGAGACTGCAAACCCGTCGAAGAACCTGCGTCCACTCTCATTATCGATCCGCGTCTTTTTCGTCTGCTCCAAAAACTCATCGTTGTTTCTGAGAATCTGCAGTCGTTTGCGTTCAACTGTGGTGGAAAGAGCACGACGGAGTTTATGTGTCTCCCGGGAGTCTCTAAAGCTCTGGGTGCTCGTTCGCTCTCGAGCCTGACTTTAACAGGAGCAACTGCTCCAGCTATCAATGCTCTCTCGTGTCTCTCCTCTCTACGGATCCTTCGCCTCGTCATGGCGACTAGCTGTACTCCAGGGGAACAAGCTCCAGCTCAGGTCACCACGCTCCTGCGAGCCTCCTCTTCTACATTAACCCATCTTACTCTTTCTTTCCCGGACTGTGTCTGGGGTTCTGAGTTGTTTACCTCGAAAAGGATCATCTTCCCTCGGGTCCAGTCGCTCACTTGGCGCGTAGAGAGCCTTGTCAAGCCGTCACCCCCTGCTCTTCACCAGGTCTTCCCAAACCTACGAAGTCTCTCGACCCACTCCTCCTTCCTCGCGCGCAAACCGTTACAGACCGATTTCACCCCCGCAATCCGATCGCCGTTGGCCGTGACAGCAGACTCGAAACTAGCTGAGGCCTACGCTCGTCTAGGCGGCCTCGAGCATGCGTACCCCACCGACGGCGATCCTCCCTTGGCTTGGACGCAAGAGCTCCAGATCCCACTCGAGAGCCTCTGTGTGCCCGCGAATTTTTTTATCCCGAAATGCAAGATCCCCTGGGCTGGCGTCGCAGGGCTCAGGTTCCTCCAAATCAATGACATACCGAGGAATTTTAAGAAATTCGGGCGTAAATCGGTGAGTGTTCCCCTCCGTCGTCGTGAGCCCAAAAGACCTCGTCCAACTGACCTCGGCCGACACCCATCCCATCTCATCACAGAACGCTTTCTTGACCATCCTTGACCAACAAGTATTCCCGCGCCTGTCGTACCTCTGCCTCTGCAGGCATGCGATCGTCAACAGATCCGAAGAAGACTCCTGGACGTCGATGATGCTGAACAGACTCTCCGGACCCTCAGGACGACCACTACACCGAACAACCTTCACGCTGGAGGTACGATCCATTGATAATAAGACCGGCGAGCTAATCGAGTGGTCCTGGTTCGAGGTCGTCGATGGCGAGTGGAGATTGCTGGAAGAGGACGAGGGGCTCGCTAGGCGGGAGGAGCTTGTGTGCGTGTTTTTTGCACTTTTTTCTTGTGAAGTGAATTGTTGGCTGACCTTTTCGATTTGAATAGTGGGAAGGCTCATTTTTTGGCCTAGACAGGTAATCATGGAGGCAGCCTTCTGTCGTGTAACGACTACGGACTGTGACTGATTCGGAGCTCCGAGGAAGTGTAGGATTTATAGTATTATGATATGTATCTGGACTATTTATGTATTCGCAAGCACAATGGAACTCGTTCGGAATCTTGAGCACGGGAACAGTAGAGCATCATGGATATCTGCAGTCGGACATGAAAGTTTCCTGTAAGACATTCTATCCAGACCTCTGTGGTCGACTCCTCGTCCCTTCATGTCTGTAACGTCTACGCTCATAACTGCCGTCATCTTCATCGTCGTCTTCGCGTTCGTCGTCATTCAACTCTAGCATTCCGATCCGTTCTCCGTCATCCGTATCTGCTTCGATAGCCTCGGGTTCGGCATCTTTGGCCACAGCGTCGCCGTCACTGTCGTCCTCAGTCTCTCCGGATTTCACGACCTTTGATTTCTTCTTCCCCTTAGGCTTCGGCTTCGGCGTCGGTGTCTTCCCTTTTTTCCTCGGTGGGGGAGGCACCCAATTGGCGAACCCTTCAACGAGCTCCCTCTGAAAGTCTTCGTCATAACCGACGCACTTCAGGCTCACGAGACCAAGGCGCTATGGTAGCATAGACTTCAGTGACTCTCGCATCGAGAAAAAATGTAGAATGACAGCGAGGACAAGAAATACCTGTTTCCCTTCGTCGTACGCTCTCTCGACTTCCTGTGCCGTGACACTCTTGTATTCGTTCTTCGCCTCCACATCCTTGTCGGTTAGAGCGAGAGTAATCTCGTCCTCTGTGGGCTCTCGGCTGTATATCTGTCGAAAATAGATCATCGCTCGAACCTGGCAGCCCCAGCCACATTTCTGGATATATTTTTCCCAAGCACGTCGTACCTGTCACCAACATATAATAAGTATTCAATATGTGCAAACAATCAAACAGCCATATAATCCCTGTAGACTTACGCTGTCAGTCTGAAGTAACCATTCTGTCCGCGTCAACGCCTCAGTGACCACCAACTCATAATCACCAACATACAACCATCTATCGGACCTAATACGCGCAAACGAGTGATGTGCCCCGTCCGGCGCATCACCCTCATCTAACGGGATTGTTTCGTACCAAGGCCCCACAGCACCCGGTTGGGCGGGAGCCTGAGGATGTAGAAGAAGACTATAATAGAACCAATGTTTCCGCCCGTGTTTCTTGAGGTTTTCTTTCGATATTGACGGAAAAGGATCCTGACAGCTGCCACCATATTCACCGCTGAGGAACTTGCGGGAGACGGGCGTTAACCGGATGCGAGGATCTACATACGTCACATTCAAGCGCCATCGCCAGTGTGGCGCATGCGAAGTCCGACAGACAAGGTACCGACATATGTATATTGTCTGGGGAGCCGAGTGTTGGTTTCGAAATAACGACCTCGAGGGTCAATAATCGAAGGAGTTCAGAGCAAAGATATTTCTTCGTCGACAGATACCTAAAAATCCTGCGCACGTCACTTCGCCTCCAACAGTCCTCTTCCGCCCTCCTTAACACCGCCCACTGTCGCAAACCACTCTATACTATCACTAACCATCTCGCCCAGCGTTTTCATCCCATTCACCTTCCCCCGCCTTCCATTGTCGCTGGTGCTACTGCTATCGGCACGTCCCATCCCGAGAAGCCGGTAGGCCTTGGATGTATTGTAGATGACTTCAAATGGTTTGTCTTTCGTAGAGCCGGGAAGGCCGAGTGGTAGGTTGGGAATTGGGGGAGGAGTGATAGTATGCGCTACGTCGACTTTTTGTACAAGTTGATATAACGTCAACAATGCTCTTTGCGGCGGTCGATGAAACGTTCGAACGGAATGACGGAAAACTGCCGGGAAAGGAAGAAACACACCTATATCCTGCCACCAATACTCCCCACCGCTAAGCACGATCCTCTCTCCACCGCACGCCTCCCTCTCCGCAGCACGTACCTCCGCCTCTGCGATATCACGCACGTCTACCCAGCAGTTTGACGCAGTGTTCAACGTGGATGGCGATGTTGGGCCAAGGACGACATTGTTGTAGAATGTTTGCATGGTCATATTTATGGCGGAGAGAGGACCACTTGGGCCTGTTGTGTCGTGGATGGGAGGCTGATGAAATGTGTGGAGGTGGTTTGGATACAGATAGTAGGACACGATGAATGACGACAGCATATTTCATATGAGCTATAAAGGAGATGATACAGAGTAAAAATGGTGGTGCTTACACCGAGAACCTGTACGAAGAGAATAGAAGAAGGAAGCCGGTCAGATCAGCGTACAGAGACCAAGGCAGCGGAGACTCGAAGCTAGGTCAGACATACTAGTGGAGGGCACATGACCACCAAATCCCAGCCAATCTCATGTTTATGGTCTTCGACGAATTTCCAGGCCGCTGAGAATCGACATATCATAACGGGAAACTTCAGTCCCAGTTAACACGCTGCTACACGCCGAGGGCGTCTCGCTACTCTCCTCCCACAGAACAAACGAATGAAAAAGAAAATGAGCACATACCCTTCTCCGCTAGCACCTTGCTCGCCCTATAAACCTCCCTGGGGTTCGCATTCTTCCCTTTCTCTTCGACCTCCTTCACTGACGCCTCGTTCCAACATGTTTCATCGAATGTGGCGGGAGGGGGCGCGTCGGGCGTTATTATAGTTGCGGTGGAGGCGGTGAGAACTATGCGTTTGAGCGAGGTCCTGTGTGGGTAGAAGTGAGCTCTTTGAAGGGAAAGTCGATCTTTACGACACAAAGACCAAAACATACCCATATCTAAGAGCTGAAGCAAGAATGGACGTCGTCCCCTTCAAAGCTGGAACTATGATGTCTGTCATAGACGATCGGAACGTCTCAGCCAGACTGTCCCCAGGTCCATCGTCAAGTATAGAGTACGAACCGTCCGTCTCTTCAAACTGATACGTCACCGGGCTCGCCATATGAAACACAACCTCAATATCACCATCCTTGAAAATCTCATCAAACGCCCCATCCAATCCAATGTCCTCCACAACCACAACTCTAAACCGCCCTTCTTGCGTTGCCTCCTTGAATAGCGTCTCCGTGAGATATATTCCCTTGGAGGCAGAGCGGACAGTTCCGACGACCTGCCACTGAGGGCTGCGCGAGAGGAGAGTGCGGATTGTGTGGGCCGCGATGTAACCGTTTGCGCCTGTGACGAGGGCAGTTATGGGAGAGGATGGGGCTATGGCGGGCATCGTGTGGTTCGGGAGTGAGTAGACGGGTACAAGGAAGAAGGGGACGGGGTGCAATGCTGATGATAACTGGAGTCACTGCGAATACCTACATTTATATCGGAAACGGAGCTCGATACGGGATGTCAACATGGTGCGTCAACAGTTCATGACGATCATTTCAGATGATGAAATCCAAGTTGAATGAGTCACGACTGCTAAATATACCCCTGAGGTTATCTTATCTGTGAAGTCCGAATCTTCGGCGCGCGGACTGAAGAACGTCGTGTCGTTTTCGCCACGAGAAACAGCATGTCCATATCAGTTCAGTCAAAAAAGACTCAGATAAATGTAGTTGCAATTAACTGATGAATATAGAACGTGAGACTGGCCTATAATGAGCCACAAGGAGGATACAAGATCGCCACGCAAGAAATGACATACCACAACGAAACCTATCCTCAGTCCACCACAATGATCTGGCCCGTTGCCTCTGCACGACGAAATTCGTCCTCCCGAGCCACCCTGTCCCTCGTCTGACGTATACCTTCGTCGTCCATACCGGCCAGCTCATCACATAGCCTCGAGCCGTGGATATCCCTGCAATGGCTTGTCAAGGTTTCGAAGGAGGCCGCGTCTGGGAAAATACGGATCGGATGTTCTCTGGAGCCATTTGCTTTACGGTACCTGTGAATAGAGAGACGGCGCATGAATATAAGGCGTCGTGAGCGTTTGTACGTTGGCATATATACTTGTTTCCAACTTGTTTCAAAAGTAAAAGGCTGGAAAGACGTACTCGCAAAGCCGACAAACCAACAACTTCCCTACATGTCTATACACCAACTCCATGTGTACCGGCTCCAGCTGATGGGTCTGCCTTTCTCCTCGATCTGCATCATTCTGAACTGAGGCACCGGGCTCAGTCTGCTTCGCATTACTCCGGCCAGTAACACGCCCCGTGATGTTCGATTCGTCTCTTGACACCGACTCTGAATGTGGCGGAGTCGAATGGGGACTCTGTTGGCTCACGTGTGGCGACGAGGGTCTGGCGGAAAAATTCGGTAGCGAAGATATGGTCGAGGGTGACATGGTGAGTGAACTCGATGGGGAGGTAGAAAGCATTGTTATCGAAGGCGGATAATAGGCAGAATTCGAAGTCTGAACTGTTGGTATGGTGGTCGAATGGGTGTCGAGAATTGGAGTCGACGTAGGCGTGGAAGTGGAAACTGGGTGACCGAGGTAAGGATGCGAGGATGAACCCTCCCTCACAATTGCTAGTATATCAGTCAGGGTAAGAAGTACGGGTGTTGTATCAGCGTTTTAGACGTAGGGAAAGGAGGTCTAAAAGACGTATGGGTGAAGCTAAGATATCATACGCACCTTCAAAACCAGGGCTGCTTGACGCCCCAGCCAGCTGCGCCGCCCTATTCCTATGCACCCAAACCTCCTCCCACAGCCCCTTCCTCTCGATCTCCAACCTCGCCACAATTTCTCGCAGGCTCGCTGCCGTAATCCAGAGATTTCGACAATCCTCGACGCAGGATATATGGTCACGGTGCAACCTCTCGAACTTTGCTTCGACCGCTCTAGCATCCTTCTCCAGTCGTTCCTTGTCTATTCGCAAATCCTCGCTCGCTTTCTCCAAAGTGGTCACCTTCCCTATCAACTCCATGTTCTCGCGTCGCAGTCGCTTATGCTCTTGGCGAAGTCTCTCTTCCTCCGGCAGCGTCTCTACGTTTGTGGAGTGGTCAGAGGGATTGTCTGAAAACGAGACGTTCGAAAGAGCGTCTCTATTCTCAGGAAAGCGATAGATGGGATGTGTCTCTCGACTCTTACCGTCATCCGCGGGAGCAAAATTCGTCCGTTCGGACTCATTGTTCAGATCCGAGTTCGTCGTACTCATTTTACAGCGGTGTCGAATTGACTAGTAGGAAGATTTGTTGTGAATGCCGTCGATGTCGATGCTGACCGAGATTCTCATAATCGACGTATGTGCAAGGCAGGGGGTTGAACTGTTGCCAAGCAACGTATTAGTATTGAAGCCCAAGTTACACGTTCGAATAACGAGTACGGCAAAGTGAGCTCATCTTCTTGTCAGAGTGATCCCAAAGCCAAGCTTCTTGAGTGGATGTCCTCACGTCGACTCGTCACAGTTGTAAGTGAGAATAGCGACACCAGATATCATTTCAGAGAAGCGTTTGGGCAGGGGCGCGGTAGAAGACGACGTCGGCCCCGATAGCAAATTGCTTAGGTGAAATTGTCCGGGAAAATAGTTCCACTGGTGGTATTGCAGTGGAAATTTTTAGCCATGCCAGCGAGTAAATCGCGGATAAAAAGCAGCTTATGTAAGTGTGATCAGAATGGTTGTCAATGAATAGATGATGTAGAAAAGAAGTGTTCAGCCCTCCAAGGATTCTGGATTTGTTTATGAGCTGCTTGCTGGTAAAAGGTGAAATGAAACTCCATTTTCAAGCTCCGATCGCGATGACACCCACGTGGCGGCACTGTTGAACTTCCATGTTCGCCGTCACTTGCCGACTATTCCTCTCCTTTGCCCACGACGTCGTCAACAATCTTCTTGCCACTTCGCGCGAAGACGTCCCTGATCGCTATTCAGATCAACTTTTGCCTCTCTATAAGCCGCAAGTAACAACCAATTTGTACCGCAAATTCGTACTATCGTCAGTACTTTGTCAGTACTGCATCTCGCTCTTACTTTCTGAAGGTACGAGGCGATAGCTCATCTTCTGTAGAGGTCCACATGCACAATATCGGTAGTTTCGAAGCAACACAGGAGGACGACACACGTGAGAATGGTGCGTTCCCTTTTCGTCTTTCACATTATCCCTGCTCATTTCCGATGATACTCGTGTCAGGGTCTTCCGATAATGCAGCAATAGATAAAGCCGTCCAGAGCGCTCGGCCCCTACATCAACTCTCACTTCCAGATCCTTGGTATGTTGAACAAAGAGAACACCGAAATTCATGTCCCACTTAACGATTCATTTCTAGTCAATATCGCAGCAGTACGGCCACGGTCAGAGCGGACATTCATGATAGTATGCGCTTGCATACATTCGTCGACACGCCTTACATGGTGGACACATTCTTCCCTAGAGACTCCCCTCTTCTCACTCCTGTGGTCGCACACGTTCTCAAAGAAATCGAGAAGCGACGTATATGGCGCTTCAGCGATAAGTCATGGAAAGGCTTACCGAAGAAGCCCAAGGACGAATCAGAGCTCTACATGCCATTGACCGATATTATGAACACCATTACTCGGATCGCCGTCGAATTTAGCAAAACTCAGACCGATGGTCACCCCTGTCTCATCGCATGGAGCGACGAACATAGTAAGAATATTCCATCACGGTCTGCGCTGGACACCAGGCCAGATATCGTTGCTTCCTTCAGGGGGGCGACTTGGTGGCGACTTTTCCATGCCATCCTCATAGTCAAAAAGTCGGAATATGCCACTACTGTTTCCATCACCCAGCTTCTACAACATATACGCACAGCGCTGAAGGAACAGGTCGATCGGCGTTTCATGTTCGGGATGATGTTCGGGAAACGCGACCTTAGCCTGTGGCTCATAGATCGTTCTGGCGCCATGGCGTCGAAATCCTTCGACATTCATGAGGTTCGATTTTCAGAGTTCTTTCGTTCTTGCCTCGCTCAACGTACTTAACACAGGACCCGGAGCAGTTCATCCGTATCATCGTTGGTCTAATCCTTCTTCCTCGCAGCGACCTTGGATGGGATCCCACCATACAGATCTACTTCCCGCCACAGACCCCGGGCCACGGTGAGTATGGCTTGAGTCGGTATTCATATGAAGTCGAAGAGCACAGCAATCTGTCTCCGACATTTTCTACATATAGGCGCATGTGGCTCGTATCTGTAGACAAACCGAACTCAAACACAAGCACGTCCGATAATGATCAAGAGAAATTCGTGCTCTATCACGCTCTCAGTCTTGCTCGTGCTGAGGTCCTTCGTGGCCGCGCGACGCGGATCTGGCTGGCATGGAAATTCACGGATATGGATCTACCTGCCAAAGAACGGAAGGTAATTCTCATTCGCGCGGACTACTGTGTCACCACCTCCTGATTTCAATTACCACAGACGTATGTGTTCAAGGACGTGTGGCGAGACGAATGCCGCGGGTCAGAAGGGGAGCTCTACGCTAAGGCGTTCGTGGACGGTAACAGCGGTGACGGCGTCGCACGGTTGTATTCTTTCAGCAGCGTTAGCATCGGCGGGAAAGCGGACGATACACTGAACCTGATCCGCAAGAAGGTGTCGGTTGAAGGACATGCTATTAGACTGGTTGCTAATAGTATGTATCTTTTCCAAGACCATACACACGAGTGGTCGCAAGACATGTACGACTTCGAAGAAGAAGACGACTACCGTTCACCATATAACCGCATCCATTCTCGGCTGGTTATGTCAACGTTCGGATGGTCAGTAAAATATTACAAATCCTTACCAGAACTTATGGGTGTTATGCGCGATGCTATTGCCGGTAAGCCTCACGTAAGCCTTTCTGCAACTACAACTTACCCCTTGATCCTCTCCAGGTCACCAGTTTATCTTCCAGAAAGGTGTTCTTCACCGCGATATAAGCTATGGAAATATCCTAATCGTCCCTGATGGTAAGACGGGAAACCGAGGAGTCCTCATCGACTTCGACTTTGCAATCAGCTGGGAGGAGCATAAACGACTCAAGGGTGAAGAACGTGGTGTAAGTCAATGATTTCATCTTCATTCTCGACGACCTGATCGGTCTCAAATTTCTTCTTTTTACAGGGAACGTTGGCGTTCATGAGCGCAGAGGTACTCGATGAGTACAGATATTTCACCCCTGATGTCGACGATGATATTGTCATCCCAAAGGAGTATATCGCTTCTCCATCGACAACCACAGCTGTGACGGAGCCTCCCTCTGAGGGGACGCTGTTCTCCCCTTCAGGTGGTGTCAAACATCAGCCAATTCACGACTTGGAATCCTTCTTCTGGGTTCTCTGCTGGCTATGTATATTCCGCGATGGACCCGCTCACGAACGCAAAAATTGGGGTGAGACCGAAGACGATCGAAAGCGTATGCGAAGAGACGCCTCGAACGTTTTCGAGATCAAAAATATGGCTGGAATTGCAGCGGCGAAGCGTCAACTGATGTGCTGGCCTACGATCTTCAGGTCTACGCTCTCCGACATATTCACGGCGTTCTGTGCTCCTCTCCGCTCCGTGGCCGGCATATTTTACCAGACGCTGCGTCGTGCGTACAGGTCCTCTGTAGACCTTCCGGCATACCCCACCGAAGACGTCTACGCCCGAGTCATCAAAATATTCGACGACGCTCAAATTCGCCCCCCGATACTCAATCACAACGCGACCAACCCCGACTATCTAGCCCAAGAGGCAGCTGAGACGCACAGGCGCGAAACTCAGTTGGAAATATGGGCTACGCCTCTACCCGACAAGAAGCGTAAACACACGGAGGACGAAGGGCAGGCAGCATCGTCGTCTACTTCTACCCACCATCCTTCGATCGTTCCCGACGGTTCTCCTGCCCGCAAGACCAGACGATCAAACCAACAATCGCGGGAGGAAAGTTCCCCGTCCCATGGGTCCAAGGGAAGAAAGAAGGGCCCAGTTCCGTCCGCTTCCTCAGCTCAGATCGCGGGCCCCGGTCCCTCGAACGTACCCAAGAGCCCATCCCGCAAAGCAAGGCGGTCTGCTCGTTCTGCAAGCGACAAGAATACGTCGAGCACGATCTCTTCTCCTTCCAAAGCGGCCGGGGTACGCACTCCGGACAAGAAGCGAAGGTCGTAAAGCAACTGCGGCGTACCTGCTTATCTCCTGTTTGACCGTTGAATTGTACTCTGTTTTCCTTACCCTTGCCGGGCCGTACTGCTGTAATCACTTTCCAGTTTGCGTTCCAAATGCTTTGTTTTTCTCCATTTCCTTGTCGGTAGTGTACAAATTGTCGTGTCGCGAAATGCTCAGAAGATTGCGGTTTAGTTGTCTGTTATGTTTTGAGCGATGATGTCTTTCCGCAAATAGTTTGAGTCGCATAATTGCCACCAAGTTCGGTTGAAGTTCAGTCGCTGGACAATTCCGGCGGAGCCAGAAAAAGACAAACAGGCGGCGCCACATATGCACACCCCCAGAAACGAAAACGGTTCATGAGGACGTTGTCGGGCAAAAAGCGTGCACGAGGAGGTCTGGAGGGCGAACCTACATAGGAGAGATATGATTCCTGATTTATAGAGTATAAGAGCCAGCACGTCGCGCATAAGTATGGCATATAGCAAGAACATCAAGAATAGGTGGCACAAGACAAGACGAGGCAGGATGAGGAGAGACGTATCAGACATAAAGCTTACAATAAACATATTATGGTATGTACTTATTCATGAGTTCGTATGACGTGGATAATAGAAACAAATATACGCGACGATAGTATAGAAACGAGCAGATGTGCGAGACAGACAACAAAGGCGAAATATGGAGCAAAGAGACGTGTCCGATTCACCAAGAACAAGAATGCATGCAAGAAACAGATGAACAAACGATAGACAAATCGAACCAACGGAACGGTGACACAACGACCCCAAGAAAGGAAGAATAAGAAACTGAGAGAGCTTAAACCAGACCGATTTCATGTCGACGCACCCGCCTCGGAGTCATCCTGAGCGTCGGAACGATCCTTCTCCAGCATCTCCTTCTTCATCTGCACGATTTGTTCATCGCTCATACCGAGTAAGTCTTTGATAGCGCTCGCGTGAGTCTCGATGCAGTGACCAATTTGGACCTCCCATGACGCCGGTGGTGGGAACGACGGTACGATGATGGTATCACGACCTTCTGCTAGATCTCTTTCTCTGCGGTATCTATCGGAACTCAAGCGTCAGAAATGCTACTAGCTTCGGAGGAAAGATGAGAAGGATAACAGCACTCACAAACAAAATCGGCAAACCAACTGCTCGTCGACACTCTTATACACAAGCTGCATATGCTTCTCCTCCAGCTTGGCCGCCGCCACCTCTGGATCCTCCTCTTCTTCCTCTTCACTCTCCTCGCCTTCCCCCTCACCATCAGCCTGGTCACCCACATCATCCTGAACCTGCCCAGACTGTAACTGCTCTCCCTCTCCAGGTTGCTGACCGTTGTTCGTGTTTGTCAACGGCTCAAACGAAGGGCCTAAGTCGAGATTCAAGGACCGGTCGTCTACTTCAGCTTTGACGACAAAGTTCAGGTTTTGGTTTTGCGCGCCGTTCGGTTGAGGGAGATGCTGATACTGTGGAAAGAGCGAACTTGGAGATGCCGACTGGATAGGACCCGACTGAGTCGCCTCCACCAATTGCGAAGGCTCTCCTCCAAGACCCTCCATTTGCACATCCTGATCGCGCGTGGATTGCACCGGAGGATAAGGCTCCGGCGGATACACTGTCTGTCCCTCCATCGCCGCCTCCACAATCTCCCTCTTCACCTGCACCCCACCATCTCCACACCCACCCACGAACTCATCCGTCCTCCTCCTTTTTCTCCTCCGCTCTCCATCTCCACCCTCATCTCCACCGCCAACCTCTTGCACCTCATCTTCTTCCTCCATCCCCTCCCTAGTTCTGACACCCAAGGCCGAAGGACTCTCCACCTCCGGCTCCACTTTTACCTCCCCTCTCGCCAATGCAGCTGCCCTCTCCGGTGAGACAAACTGGCTGAAGTCGTCGGAATCATCAGCCAGATCCGTTAGGTCGATCACCTCCATGTCCATCTGGTGCTTCCACCGTGCCGTCAAGGCCGTATCGTGTGCAATTCCCGCCTGGTCCGTACCCTGCGCCGGTTGGTCCGTCGAAGAAGTCGTAGGTGGCGGTAAGAACGCCGACGTCGAGGACAGAAATACAGGGGCGGTCGATCGCGAAGGGTTGGGAGGGACGGACGAGCGTTGAGTACTACTCGGCGGAGGCATCGACCCGTCCACACTCCTCCTCTGCATCCCAGGTCCCGCCGTTGAGATCGAAGCTGCTCCCAGCGGATGCGAGCTCGCCCTTATCCCATTCCCAGGCATAGTCCGAGCCACCACAGTCTCCTTATTCGCACTCATAGGCGACGTCGCAGCCGTCGAGGTTCCTTCTTTCGCACTTCCGTTCGCCATACCGATCGACGTTTCGGATCGAGCGATGGATGGGGAGGGACTCGCGCTCGGTGGTGGACCTGGAGCATAGGCTGAAATAGGTGCAGGCTCAGAGCCCGGTGCATTTCCTGCGGGGGCGTTAGGATCTATGGAGGGATTGGGAGGTTGGCCCTGGGGCTGTGATTGGGTCCGAGACTGAGAGAGAAGTTCCGACGCTGGTGGAAGCTCAGTGCATTGTGGCGGGATCAGCAACGCGGCGCCACATTTGCACGATTTCACGACCTAGATAGATAAACATATCAGCGAGTGATCCCCGAGATGATGGTTTCATGCGTCAGACGAAAGTATGCCCGAAGACTCGAACGCCACGTCGTCAAAAGAAGAAAAGAGAAAACAAAACTCACCTCCCTGAAAACCTCGCCACAAAACCCCCTCTGGGTCAACAACCCCTCAATAACTTTCCACTTCTTCTCTTCCTTCTTCTTTATCTCCTTGCACGTTTCCGACAACTTCGCATAATTATCCTTGTACCACTTGAGCTCCGCGAAGACTTGCGCGCCAACGCCGCTCGTGCCGTAGTTCTGCCCAGCTTGTCCTGATCCTGGCTGGCCTTGCACAGTGCCGGCAGCGGAACTGGACCCGTCAGCGTCACCAAGCCCCATGCGCTCCCTCAAGCGCGCATTCTCCGCCGCCAACGCATTATTCATCACAACCAACATATTCTGCTCTCTCCTCATCTGCCCAATCTGTCCCCTCATCATCTCGATCTCCTTCCTCTCTTTCCCACCATTTATCCCCTGCGCGCCCTCCCTCGCCCTCGCCAACTCCTTCCTCACGCTCTCGAACTCCTTCCTCGCGCCCTCCAACTCCCTCCTCGCCGCATCCCTCTCCGCAGCGAACGTCTCCCGCTCCCCGAAAACCTTCGCAAAGCCCACGTTCCATGCACGCACCTCCGCCGCGGTATCCCTCACCGCCGTCTGCCAGGTTTCTTCGAGTTTGGTTTTTGTGTTATGTAGGATGCCGTAAGCGAGCGAGGTGGGGTCGGGGAAGAGTGCGACGTTCGTGGAGTGGGGGAGGGGGCCGGTTGGGTGCGGTGGTGGACGCAGCGGTGAATGTGCATTAGGAGGCTGTGAGTTAGGAGGATGCGACGAAACAGTCCGTGGAGGCTGCGCGGCATTGGGGTTCGGAGGATGCGAGTTCGGTGGGCGCTGCGCGATAATTTGCGGAGCGTTGGGACGTGGCGGAGGGGCATTCGGATTCGGCATCGGATTCGGCGTATGAGAAGATGTAGAGGCGCCCGAATTTGTCGGAGGTGGAGGGACAGAACCCGTAGGCGTGATCGGCGTAGGAGGCCACATATGCGGGCCATTGGGATGTGTAGGCGTCGGTGGTTGACCTTGGGGTTGACCTTGGCCTTGGACCTGATACTGCTGCTGCTGCTGTTGGTGGTTTGGATTTGGATGCTGTTGTGGATGCGGCTGCTGGAACTGCGCCTGATGTGGATGCTGGAACTGTTGTTGCGGCACCTGCTGCATCTGCACATACTGCACCTGCTGTCCCGAAAGCCTCCTCTGTTGCTGCTGTTGCTGCGGATGCCCATGCCCATTCAAAGGAGCAGTCGTAGTCCCCGGAACTGGCACTGGCACTGGCACGGGCACAGGACCTGTCATCGGCTGAGGGATCCCCTGCACGTTCTGCGGATACGGAACCGGCATCCCTCCTCCTGTGCTCGAACCCGACACCGTCCTCTGCCTCTGCGACGACCCGGACCCACTCGCATGCGCGTTAGTCAATATGATCCTCCTCGGCCCCATTCCTTGCCCCGCGATCGCCATCGGCTGCACTCCAGCGTACTGCTGCTGGCCGACCAACTCCCTACGAACATGTCCATGTCCACTCGTATCCGGAACAGAAGCAGGAGCAGGGACCGGAATAGGGGGCGATCCATTCGCATTCGCATTCACGCCCGTAGACGGCCACGACGCAGGCGAAAAAGTTGACTGAACCTGTCCCTGTCCGTTCGACGAACCAGAGACCTGACGAACGCGTTGTTGCCCATGACCGGGCGGTTGAACGTTCTGATACGTCTGTCCCTGTCCTTGCGCTTGCCACCCCTGGATCTGTTCCGCCGTATATTGTCCGTTTGCGTTCCCGAGGGATTGAACCCGCTGATGTGCCGAATGCGCAGACGAAGGTCTCGATGAGCCCGCTTGTGACTGGGACCGGGAATGGGACTGTGATGAAGACGAGGCCTGTTGTTGTCGTTGTTGTTGTTGTTGTTGGGCGAATTGCTGCTGCAGCGCGATCTGCCGCATGAGCTGTTGCTGTCGGATCTGCTGTGGCGTGAGCGGCTGCTGTGGTGATGATTGCGGGTACTGTGATTGCGGATATTGGACGGGCAGAGGTTGTTGTTGTGGCTGTTGCTGTTGTTGTTGGTGGTGGAGCAGAGGTTCTACATGCTGTTGTTGCGGCAAAGGCTGCTGTTGGATCTGCTGGCCCTGCTGGGACGCCACCCGTACCTGCAACGAACCGTCAGCCCCATATCCATGCTTCCGCGCTAACTCCTCAATCTGCTGGGCTGTTAATCCTTGGCCATTACCACCCATCTGCGCACCCTGCGCCGACGAAGACGCCTGCTGCTGCTGTTGACCGAGTTGTTGCTGTTGTTGCTCCTGCTGCAGCCGTTTCTGCTTCAACTGCCGCTGCTGCCCGATTGCATACTCATACTGCTGCCGATTCTCCTCCGCCGCTACCTGCACCATATATCGCAATCGAGCCTCCTGTTCCTGTGCGTTACGGTTTTGATGGCTGAACGCTTGCGCGAGCTCGGGATGGGTGTTTTGAGTTTGCGGTTGGGATTGGGGTTGGTTTTGGTTCGGAGTCGGGATTGGAGCGGGGTGTTGAGTCGGGTTTTGCGGAGGGAGGGGTTGGTGTTGCGCTGGGTTTAGAATTTGATTTTGGTTCTGGCCATGGGTCTGCGTTGGACTTTGAGCCTGAGTCGGAGTTTGCGCATGAGTTGATACTTGCGAGGAAGGACGGTTGGGTTGGTGCGGTACGATGCTACTCGGAGAAGTAACCGTCGACGTAGACGTAGAGGGCCCGCTCGGGTTCGCAGTTGGATTCGGGGTCGGATAAGAGTTCGCATTCGAATAGGGATTAGAATTCGAGGCGGAGGCGGAGGTGGAAGTGGAGGCGCGTCGGGAGGGAATTTGTGGAAGATGATGTGAAGTCGGGGATTGGGATACGTGGGCATGGGAGGAGGGTGGGAAGATGTGTGGGATGTTAATCGCGTTTGCGTTCGTGTTCGTGTTTGTCGGTGGGGCCGAAGACGAGAAAGCCGGAAGCTGGGTGGACGGGCCACAACACCACGCCACACACGCCACACACGCCATACGATTAAAACAACGTCGTTTTCGTCAGCTCTATACTCAGGTCGGAAGCAGGACAGAAGGGAGTGGGAATAGAGACAGAAAGAGACAGAAACAACAACGCACCTCCTGTTTCGCCCCCTCCGCGCCCGATTTGGAGAGAACCATGAACTTGCTCATCCACTCCGCGTCCGATCTCTGTCCACTATCTCTCGCACTAGTATTTGTGGTCATACCGTTGGTGGTAGAGGTCGCGTTGGTGTTGGTGTTGGTGGTGGTGGTGGTGGTGGTGGTAGTCTGCTGGGAAGACGCAGCCTCCTCTCCTTTCCCCATCTCCACAGAAGCTGATGCCCCCTGCGCCTGCGCCCGCGAATTTAAGTTTGGGTTTGCGTCCGAGTCCACCATCACGACGCCAGAACTCGCAGAATCTGATGTCGGACCTCCGAGCAAAGGATGTACTGAATTGTTCCCGTAACGGTTGTACGTATAGTTCCTTTCGCTTGGACTTGTGGCGTCTGAATCGTTACCGGGCCTCTGGATGACGTTAGTTTCCTGATCTTGCTGCTGTGAGGGGGGCTGAGGAGGCCTCCCGTGCGAGGAGGGCGGAGGAGTAGGTATGCTCGATGACTCGGAGGGGAACGAATTCGAAGTCGCGAGTCGTTGAGCGGGGGTGGATACGAAGATGGATGGAGAGGAAGGCGAAGGGGATCCGGAAGTGCGTTGCCTCTGTTCAGCCTGGGCGTGGACGGCGTCGATACTATCTCCATGTGGCCTTGCCTCCTGCTCCTGATGCTGACTCGAATGCGAACGCAATGATCGTTCAACCTCAAGACGGCCAGAAGTCTGATCCTGAGAAGATGCAGGCCTCTGTAACGCGCCAGGCGAGACTGTGGTCTGTGGGACGGCCGTCGAAGACTCCTGCTGTTGCTGATACTGCTGTTGTTGATGCTCGTCTACGGAAGTCGGGGAAGTGTATGCTCCATTGGTGACTTGTGCGACGAATGCCGCAAAGGCGCGTTCGTCGCTCGTAGGATCACCTTCCATGTCTGAAATGACCGACGACCGTGGATCCCTTCGCGATATATATAATACGCTGGCAGGCCTGGAGGACTCGAATTATCCTGTAAATTAAAACCAGCCTAAGACCATAAACCACGACTCGTCGAATAAACCGCCCAGATGAGTAGTCGTCGAGGTCGAGGCAAGCAAACAGTTCCCCACACGCAGACCTACGCAGAAACTTGAAACAGGACGGCGAATATCGCCAATCACGGTAAAACAGAGCAGCGGCGCGCCAATCGCGAAGCGCGTCTTTTTGCAGTTTGCCGAATTTTGATGGATCGACGGCGACGTGATGATTGGTCAGTTTTGCCGGCTGCTGACGGCGGTCTGGGTGCGTAATCACCGTGTGGCGGTAAATGTTCGACTTCGGTGGCGCTAGCGCTGAGAGTGGGTAACGAGAACGTACGGGATGTATTGCGATGGGCACGGTTTATGCTGAGGTATAAGTAAGCTACGTATGGTATCTATGGTCGTAAAATGTCGTGATCCGGGCAACGGCAAGGATATCAATGCAAGGAATAAAAAAAAAACAGACGACTCCAGCAAATATGCAAATCAGAAAGGCAAACTTAGCAGAGCATAACATATGCAAAACAACTCGAAGAAAAAAAGACACACTACACCATCCCATTTCCAGTCCCATGTCCATCCAACGACTCCATCGACTGCATCCCCTTCTCGTCAACTTGGACCTCCTCCACCTCCTCCACACCCCCTTCCTTCTCATCCTCGTCTCCAACGACAAACACCTCATCCCCATCCCCCTCATTCGCATCTTTCTCTTCTGATTCGGCTTCGACACCGAGATTAACCAGCCCCAGCCCCTGCACCCCACTCGCAGGCGACATAACCTGCGCCTCCTCGCTCGTCGGCGCCGTCGCTTCCAAAGCCTCCCCAGCTCTATCTCCGACGACCTCCCTACTACGACCTCTTCTCCTCTCCGCTTCTTCCCTCCCTACTTCCTCATTCCCCTCCATCCTCTCATCCCCCTCCCCGTCCCCATCCCGCCCCAACAACCCCTCCCTCTCCCTCCTCTCCCTCCTCCCCCTCTCCCCAACATCCACCCCGACAGACCCCCCATGTTTCCTCGCATACCCATCCCCATACCTCCTAAACGTCCTCACAATCAACCCAAACCACACCAATCCCAGGACCACAACCCCCGTAACCGCAACCCTCGGTCCTATCGCCTGTATCGCATCCAACACCCTCCCCCCGTCCGTCCCGCCCTGCGCGTCCTCCGCCCCTCCATTCCCGCTTCCTTCGCCTCCACTCACACCTACCACACCTGCAACACCACCTACCACACCGCTTCCTATAAACTCCCCAAACGTACTCGCAGCGTTGGTATTGGTATTCGGCGCCCCCCCAGCCCCCCCTCCATCCCCCGCGCTCTCCGCCGAATTACTGCTCGGATCCGCCGTCGAGCCTGAGCGCCACACGAACGCGAGGATGGCGACAATGAAGGCGATCATGGACCACGCGAGCCAGATCGCGGGCGCGGCGAGGAGGACCCAGACGTTCCAGAGGATGGAGGTTTTTGTTTTTTGGGCCTCCTGTGGGTGGGGTGGCAAACAAGGGGAATTGGGATGAGAGATGCGGGGGGGAAATGGGGTGATAAAAAGAAAGCACGCACCTCCGCCCACCGACTGGCCCTGCCCATCCCTCTCATCGTCCCGAATCTGACGATATACACACACCCGTAACAAAGACTCATCAGCGCACAGACCATGCTCAACAGTGCGGGCGTGCGGACGACGGTGTCGACCGCGGCGGTTGGGATTTGGAACATTGTCAGGATAGCGCTGAGGACGCCACGCGTCGAGAGGAAACGACAAATATCAGCAACGAAAGACACGGAAGATCAGAGGAACGGAGAATACGCACGATAGCAATAACGCAGAAACCAAATTAAACGTCTTCCACTCCTTGATCAACGAATCCACAAACGTCTCCCAGCTCCTCTTGAACCTCACCAACGCCGGCGACACCGCGCCCACCCCCACGCCCATTCCCGCCTCAACACGACTCATACCGTCGTCCCAATCGTCCGCGTCTCCTCCGGGACTCCTGACATCTCTCTCCCGACCATTTCTCGGACTCCTCATAGTCATACTCCTCCCCCTCTCGTCTACCCCTTCGCCCGCCCGACTCCGACTCTCCAGACGTTCATGTGCAGATCTTGGGCTCCTGATTTCGTAGGGACTCCTCGCCTCGTAATAATCCCTATACCCACCAAACCCATACGCACCAAACTCCCTCTCCCCCATCCACTCCATCTCCCTATCCACCTCCCTATCCACCTCCTCCTCAAACTCCCACCCTCTCCTTCCCATTCTCTCCCCTCCTCCTCCTCCTCCTCCCACGCCACCAATTCCACCCACGCCCCCACCATTCCCAACCAACTCCCTCAACCGCCCCACATCCGGCCTGCTCACCTCCGCATCCTCGAATATCCTTGCTACCCGCCCGAAGTACATACGCGGGAGACGCATGAGGAGGTGCAGGTATATCTGGCGCGGGACGGTGTCGGAGAGGAAGGTGAGCCAGGAGGAGGCGGTCGTGCTTTTTGTGCGGACTGGGACGAGGGGTGGGGGAGCGGGGACGGGGTGTGTGGTTGTGTCGGGATGGGGAGGGGCGGCGGGAGGTCGAGCGTGGGTGCGGAGGGATGTGAAGTGAGGACAGAAGGGGAGAGGGAGTGCGCATGAAGGGACGGGGCAAGAGAGGTTCAGCGATTCGATGTCCCCCTCGAGTTCGATCGGGAAGTTGTTCAGACTCGGATTCGTGACCAACGAATTCACCCTTCTTACTTCTTCTCCTTCCGTTCTTCCTCCTCCACCTCCATCCGCCACACCATCCTCAACCACACCTGCTTGCCGCTCAACATCTCCTTCCTTACCCTGCTTCCTCAACCCCCTCCCAAACGGCCACTTCAACCACCCCATTCCAAATCCCAAATCAAACCCCCACCCCATCCCACCCTCCACATCCGAACTCAACGTCCTCCACGGATCCACAGGGACGAACAACTCCTCCCTCTCTCTCCTCCGCCCATGCCCATGTCTATACCCTCTTCTCCCTCTCCCTCTCCCTCTTCCGACTCCTTCGTCCACGCCACCCATACCCATACCCCTCCCGTCTCGCTCACGATCACGGAGGCCATGGATAGGCAGGGAGATACGATCGAGTAAGGATCGGAGGGGAGACGCGGCACGGGATGAAGCGGAGAGGGTGCGTAGACGTGGGCTTTGGTTCTGGTTCTGGTTTTGGTTCGCATTCGTCCCAATGGCGGGCGTGTGGCCCTGGGCGCTCTCTCTTCGAGAATGCGAGCGGGATCGGTTATAGTTATGGCCATGCGTACGATTCTGATTCTGATCTTCGTACCGCGTCAACGAAGGCGGCCTCGGCGAATCTCTATGTCGGCTCTGTCTCGAGAGCGACCTCCTATGCTGACTCTGACTCTGACTCTGATGCTGTTGATTCAGATTCAGATTGTGGGAGTGGCGTGGACTGCTGCCGTGGTCGGAGGTGCGTGCGTTGACTGTATCGTGCAGTTGCTGGAGACGAGTTGCGATGAGGGAGGTGAGCGATTCACGGTCACGTTGGGCGTAGGTCGAGTTGGGACTGTAGCCGTGGCCGTGCGCGAGTGTTCCGGGGTCGGAGGAGGAGACGGGAAAGGCTGGTTGGCGGAGGGTTCCTATGCCAAGTTCATAACAAGAGTCATGTCAAAGAGAGCACAAGAGGGATGGAGGATTAAACTGACCAGCGTGTCGGGAGTTATACGTGCCCGTATTGGTGTTCGTGTTCGTGTTCGTGTTCGTGTTTGTCGTGCCCGACGCCCTCTCTGTCCTCTCTCTATCCCTTCCTCTTCCTCGTTCGCTCTCGCCCTCACTATCAAACGAAACCCTCGGACCCCCTCTACCTTCGTTTTTCGTCGGCGATTCCGCCCCCCCACCAATTCCCACTCCTGTTCCTGGCCCTCCTCTTCTGCCCCTCGTCGCAACCATAGACCGAGAGCCGCCCTCCGAACGATCAGCCGCCCTCATTGCGAAGGTAAACATCTGGCTCCGCGGGATCTGATTCGTACTCGTGTTCTGGTTCGACGTACCGCCACCGCCACTCGCCAAAGCGATATTCGGGACAGACACCGACGTCGTGCTCATACCTTCTACTCTTCCCAAGCCTATGCCTCTAGCAGCTCCAGATCTATTGCCAGCCCCGGAACTATTACCAGTACCGGTACCAGTACCAGTATCAGCACCAGACCCATGCTCAGTCCCAGGACCAAAACCAAGATGTGAAACAGGGCCAGCATCAAACGAACGATGATAAGCCCTCGTAGGCGTCGGTGATCTCGTCGACGGCGTCCTCGTCCCTGCCGCCCGCCCAAAACTCAATCGTGGACTCCTATTCGCCCGTCCCAGACTCGGGCTGCGGTTTCCGTACCCTGAATTGGGACTCCGATTTCCGTACCCGACACTCGAGCTCCTACCGCGGCCTCCGAGACTCGGACTGCGGTTGAGACTATGGAGATTGGAGTGCGAGTGCGAGTGCGAGTAGGCGTTGTTGGTGTTGGTATGACCGAGGGAGGAAGACGAGGGGAGAGCTTGGGACGGGAGGGCGGAGAGTTTGTCGGAGGAGGTGAGGGCGGATTGGGCTTCGGATTTGTGGGAAGAGAGGGTTGTGGATGAGGGGAGGTCTGTTAGAGATTCGATTGAAATCAGTACAAGTGCCAAAGAGAATATTATTCTTGAGCTGCAAAAGGAAGACACGAAAGCCATGTTATACGTGAAGCAAAACCATCTGCCTGTGTAGGTCAGATCGTGCAGGTACCCATTGAAAGAGCATTTTCAGTCGTCTACAGTCTACATCGACGACTCCCGATGGTATGATAAGGATGCAATTCAGGCGATGGATATAGATATGGATTGAATAACTTGAAAACCGCAAAACATGGGGTAAGACACCGCTCGTCCCCCGAACGGCGTGCATGATGAGAACGACGATACGACTCGCTAGAGGCCCCTATTATAAAGCTCTCGTCGATCGACGTGTCCGCCACGCAACAGTCATTCCACAAAACTTAACGAACAACGTACCTGGAACCAACTCATCCGCTCGCTCAAGGCTCGGAAACACGATTCCTGCCTGAGCGACGCTCGCCGGCGTCATCTCTACCTCACCATCCTCTACAGGCTCCTCAGTCAGATGCCTGGCAAACGACGGCCTAGTGTAGCCTGCCATCTTGTCCTGAAAGTTATGTTGAAGAATACCAGGGCGTCTTCGAGCGGCCTCAATGCTCGTTGGTCGTCGTCGCTGTCACGAAGGTTGCAAGAGGGAGACGAGCGAATGCAAAAGACTTCCAGTGAGCTCAAAAGAGGCGGGATGGGGGTGGCGCCAAGGCCGTCCATTCAGTTCAACTGCCAGCCTGGATTGCCCGAGGAGCGGAAGAGGGATCTTCGGAGACGGATGAAGGTCTCCCATTATAATCACAGCTGTTCCGGAGACGGGTCACACACGCAGAGACGGTGCAGCCATGCTTAGCTGATCCAACATATGCGGACTCGGAGACTCAACAGCCTGTTCAGATTTTGTACGAAGCAAAGGGAGAGACATTCACAGAAGCGGCGACGCGTGGACAGAGTGCCAGCACCAAGCGAACGATGATGGCCAAATGAGGAATACTACTCAGGTCTCAAAGCGAGCTGCAAATAGACAGTATGCATCAATGCCTTTGCGCATATCGAGCTAAAATAAGCCCCAAAGCGATAGAAGAATGGCCTGTTCTTACGTGGTCATTGTCGTAATCGACAAAGCATCCGGCATTTCCCGGTTCTCATTTTGAGCGTGATTCGGAGAGCGGCGCTTGAACCGTTGCAACTCCGGCCCTCGACACCAACTTCAACCAAGTTCAATCGATGTATCATGTAAAGCCTGACACCGTGCCATTGCAGTTGAACAAAAGAACATCGCACATGCATATAAGGTAAAGGCACTTCCTCGGCTGACATTCTCCCTCTCTCTCACGACTATCTGTATCCTCGTCCTGTCTCGAGTCTACTAAGCGTCATCCTAAGTAATTAGTATCGCGGCCTCTCACTTGATTTCGAGTACCTTCACACTATGCCGCCAGAATCGCCAATGCCCTCTTCATGATCAAAAGTCCCGGGCGAGCGTGAGGTCGAAGATTGGCTTCGCTTACTTCCTGAAAATTCGCCTCCTTGGAGATATCTCAAGGATGCAAAACCGGAGGAGTTTGCGCAGATCGTAGAGGATATTATCGCGTACGACCTTTCCCCAGCATTCTTCGCGTCTGGAAGACGCGCGCGAGAATCGGCAGTGCCGATACCACCGATCGTCTTACGCGATGCCTTGTTCGAAGGGGGAAAGAAAGGGGAAAGAAAACCCCTGAGGGAGGACGTCGCCGTACTCTACCAAAAAGTGCCATTGGCTCGATTTCTCCTCTCATGCACTAGTACGCAGTCCATCGCTCTAATTTTTCGTACTGTTTATTTCTATATGGTGTCAACAGAATCGTTGGTCAAAGCGCAGATGGAGCCGGAGTCTAGGGTGGCGCTTGCGAGGGCAGTGTATGCTCCGACGAAGTATGCGCTTTTAGACGACCCGTTAAGTGCTGTGGTACGTATGTTCCATGTTTGATACCCTCCCTTCGCCTAGTCAGTCTGTCGATCAACGCTGATACACAACGAATATACAGGACAGCCACACCGCTCGCGTGCTGTTCGAGAAACTCCTCAAGGGCCCATTACTAGCCAATCGCACGGTTGTACGTTTACTCTTCCTACTCCACTTACCCTCTGCTGCATATCTTCCCCCAACAAACCCCTCCACGACAGATCCTCGTAACCCATCACGTCGAACTCGTCCTACCTGGGACACACTACCTCATCCGCATGCTCGATGGCCGCATCGACACACACGGAACGGTAGCCGCCCTTCGCGAACAAGGTATCCTTGAGGCTATCGAGCAGGAGAGCGAGGTGCAGGTCGTGCAGGAGGAGAAGGTTGTGGCGGAGGAGATGGGGATCGGGGAGAAGACTGCGGAGGAGGAAGCAATGGAGGGGGCTGTTGAAGGTAATGACAACGACGAGGGAGTAGGAGAAGGAGAGGCAGTGAAGAAGGCCAAGGGTAAGGGAGGGAAGAAACCGAGGAAGTTGGTCAAGGATGAGCAAAGGCTGACGGGTGGGGTGAAGTGGCCGATATATAGGACTTATTTGAAGGCTTCGTGAGTTTATTAATGGTATTAGGGGAGTGACGAGAATGCTGATCCGTGGCTACGTAGGTCGTATTGGACGTGGATTGGGTTGGCGTCGCTAATCGTGCTGGCACAGTTGCTGGGTGTTACCGAGAAGCTCTGGATCAAGGTATGTCCTCTGCCACGTCCTCGCCAGAGTGTACACAGTGGTTGATGCAGTGTCGTCTAGTTCTGGGGTGAAGCCTACGGCGATAACAGTTTCGTGGCTTCCACGACGACCTACTCATTCACTTCCTTCTCAACCGTCGAACATGAAAGCCTCTTCGGTGGTTCCCTCACCCCGCATTACCTTCCGCATGCAGTCCACAGCTCTCATCATATCCCGCATGTCTACACCTTCAGCGCTTTCAACTTCTCCGACACACTCAAGGTACCGAACACCACCACCGCCTCTCCCTACACCCCCACTTCTCAGATTGTCCTCACGAACGTCCAGCCCTCTATCCTACTCAGCCCAAAGGAACATCCTCTTTTCTATATCGGTGTCTATGCGGGTATCGGGTTCTTGACGGCGTTGGTCAGTATTCTGTCGGTGGTGACGCAGTACACAGGAGCTTTGAGAGCCAGTAGAGTTTTGTTCAGGAAGTTGTTGGAGACAGTGGTTAGGGCGACTATGAGGTGGCATGATACGACGCCGCAGGGTACGTCGTATTCTTCGAGTCTGTGGGATGAGCTGGATCTAATCGGTGTCCGTCGTGCGTAGGTCGAATGTTGAATAGGTTCAGTAAGGTAAGAGATGGTTTCTCTTACGAGCTCAATATGCCCAATGCTCATGGAGTCCAAATTATACAGGATGTCGAGACGGTCGACTCGTCCCTAGCAGGTTCGCTCCAGGCCGTCAATACCTCCCTCACCATTCGCGGCCTCGGTTCTCACAGTGGCGTAAGTGACTCTTCTCTATGCTCCTTTCCGACTGATGGCTTATATTCTGTCCGAGTGTTTAGTTTCATATTCCCCCTCTTCCTCATCCCCGCCTCAATAATTGGTCTCGCCTACCGCCAATTCGCCATAGGGTATCTCAACACCGGTCGTGATCTCCGTCGCATGGAGTCCAACACTCGTTCGCCCATCTTTTCTGGGTTCGGAGAGTTGTTGGAGGGGATTGTTACCGTGAGGGCGTTCTCTGCGGAACAGAAGTTCTTAGATGGGTTGCACCAGAAGATCGACCAGACTACGAAGGTAGGCGTCTCTCTATTCATTCTTCTCCCGAGCACTCGACTAACCGACGAATACTTGCCGAACATAGATGTGGTACAGCTTCTGGATGACGAACCGCTGGCTGCTCCTGAATTTCGATTGCCTCGGTGCCGTCGCCGTGCTCATCACGACGCTCTTCGCGCTTTCGGGCTTCGTGAGCGCGGGAACTGCGGGTATGTGTATCACTTCGGCGATGGCATTCACGACCAGTATATACTGGGCCTGTCGGTTCTGGACAGCGCTCGAGCTCGATCTCAAGTACGCTTACCTCCACATCCATACCTCCTTCCCATTGATCCCATTCATATGTCGCATGATGCTCACGTCATTGAAATCGCTGGTTGTATAGCTCCGTTGAACGTGTGGTCGAATACCTCGACCTTCCACAAGAACCTCCCGCAATCATCGAAAACAACCGCCCGCCCGCCTACTCGCCGTCCTCTGAAGGCGAAAACTTGATCGTAGTGGAGAACCTTGACATCAAGTACGCGCCAGAGTTGCCGCTCGTGTTGCATGACGTGTCGTTCTCGCTGAAGGCGAAGGAAAGGATTGGGCTTTTGGGAAGGACAGGGTCGGGGAAATCGACGCTAGCAATGAGTATTCTGAGATTCGTGAGTGCCCTGGTCCATTTAGTAAGGGCCGAAGGTTCAGGTATTAATGTCGTGTCCCTGGGTGGCTGCCTCGGTTGTGTTTCAGGTCAATCCTGCGGGCGGAAGAATTTTGGTGGATGGGATTGATATTTCGACGATTGGGTTGCATGATTTGAGATCGAGGATTGTGAGTGGTATTTGTGATGTCACGCTTTTGTGGCGACTAATACATGTTTTGCAGACGTTCATTCCACAAGATGCTACACTTTTCTCGGGAACGCTGAGGAAGAACCTTGATCCGTTTAGTACGTACCCCCACGCCCTGAACGCAAACAATATCTGACTGCCTTCATAGACGAACATGACGATTTCGAATGCCTGGACGTCTTGTATCGCGTCCAAATGCTTACCGAAAACGCCTACGAATCTCAACGCACCTCTCGTCAAGCCTCGCGCGCCAATACGAGGCCGTCCTCTCCCTCACATCCTGATCGCCCCTCCTCAGCTACGTCGTCGTCATCTCCTACTGTCGGTGCTCCTTCTGTCACCGAAGTCGAGAGCCGCGCACCGATCACGTTGGACACGCAAGTTTCTCCCGGAGGAATCAACTTCTCGCAGGGTCAAAGGCAGTTGATCGCAATGGCCCGAGCCCTCCTCCGTCGTTCAGCCATAATAGTTCTCGACGAAGCCACGAGCTCGATTGATTTCGCCACGGACGCGAAGATCCAGGCGACGATCCGGGAAGAGTTCGGCGGGTCGTTGTTATTGACCGTAGCGCATCGTCTGAGGACGGTCATTGATTACGATAGGTTGATTGTGTTGGAGAAGGGAGCTGTGGCGGAGTTTGATACGCCGGCGAAGTTGTTGGAGAAGGAGGATGGGATATTTAGGACGATGTGTTTGAAGAGTGGGATGTTCGCGGAGTTAGAGGCAGCAGCGAAGGAGAAAGCGGCTAGGGACCACATATTGGCCCCCCATGACTGTATGTCCTTGATTTCCTCTCGCTCTTTGTAGCTCTTCCCAAGCGTCACTACTGACGTTTCTTGCGGTAGAAAATCAATCATTGTGTTGTCTATTGATCTCATACGGTTTTGTTTCTTTGATTATGACCCCACCGACAAAAATTATGTTTGTCTTCTGAGCCCCACTCGTGGAGGTATTTCGGGAGTACCGTCACCGCCGGAAAGCAGGTCCCAAATCTTAGTTCTAATCTCGGGTGCACCTTCACTGCGTAAAATAGATAGAAGCAAAGGCGACCCATCGTCGGAACCAAGAATCTCGACAGCAAGGCAGAAAATGATATGTATTCTACGATTCACTGCGCCTCCTAGAGTGATCCATACTTGCCTTGTAGGTCTGCCTTGTGAACATTTGAGCCCTGAACATTTTTTAGCCCCACAACCACTTTTTTGTGATCCAAGTATCTCCTGGACACTTGCGGTAAATCGCAGCCTGACTTTGTCACATGGGCCATTGCCACACATGTCCGGCCCTCACAGGAATTGGGCTTTCTTCTCTTCTTCTTCAGCCACATGTACACCAGCGGCATCTTTCACAGTCCTCGACGCTCCCTAGCTCATATTGTATGCACACTATTTTCAACATTTCTGACACGGCCGCTCATCACGCCGCCCCTTGTTTATCCAGGTTGCCATGGGTGCAGAGACGGGGAAAAGATATGTACCCGGACTTTCGACGAGACAGCCGCAACCTAGCGTTGCATGATGCAGTTCATAAATTCGCAAGGGAAGTCGACCGAAATGCTCAGGTTCAGGTGCGTGATGCAATCTCCTCCGAATCGGCCCCGTAGCACCCTGTGGAGGGTCTCCAGTCGGTGTCAGACTCCGTCAACGACCGGAAAAGTTCCATGAATCCCCAGGGACAATCTCCTTGATGGCTTCTACGCACATATTACTCCGTCTTTATTGTCTCCATTCTCAAGTCACGCACTTGAGCCTCTGACAGTAAGGCTGCCTTCCTTTTGGGCAGTCTGTCTCATAGTTACGGAACGGCAACCGCAGACCGTAAAGCATGCTAGCCATCTCCTCATGATATGGTCACACCAACTCTCAACAGTGGTTTGAACCCTCTTCGGCAGAACTCTGGGTATATGCAGAAGGTAACGGGCTCGATACTGCAGGTTGCTGCCACCCCACGGCGCTGCGGCTCCTCGGTATGCGGCTTCTTTCTGTCCGAAGAACGGCCAAACGCCATGCGTGCAAATATTATATCAAACTACTTCCGACCATGGTGATACGTTGGTCTTTTAGAATCCTCCGGTCCACAGGCACAAGCTTGTATAAAGCAGAGTCTTCCGATACAGGCTTGGCGCCCCACCCGCCCTCAGATCATCATATCCGCCATGTTCTCGCTTCCGACGACTGTAGCTCTCACTGTCTTGGCTTTCACTGGTTTCGTCCAAGGACAGTTGACAGGATCGACTGGTCCTACCACGCCGCTCTCTTCTAAAACTGTCACTTGCAGTGTCTTGGACTACGGGGGATCCGTGGGTAGCAGCGACATCGGTCCTGCCATTTTGGAGGCCTTCGAGGTTCGTTTTTTGACTCTTGGATCCTGTCATATATATTTTCTCCCTGACCGATCAGTTGTTTTTCTCAGAATTGCGTGTTGAAAAACTCCGGTGCCGTTCTCTACGTCCCGGCAGGAAATTACAACATGAAAACTTGGGTTACTCTTACGGGAGGTGGGCGTTCGTCTATCCTATATTTCTAATCTATAGACTCACGAGCATCAATTGGTAGGAACCAAATGGGCTTTTAGACTCGATGGCCTGATCACACGTGCATGTACGTCGCCGTCCTTTTACACATGGTTAAATCCGTCCTTCGGTTGAAGATGGGCCTTAGCGACCACAAGTGGAAACATGTTCGCCATCGAGAATGCCGAAGATTTTGAAATGTACAGCTCTACCTCCGCAGGTGGGATCCAAGGACTGGGTTACCAGTGTCGCAATGCCGGGTATGTGGCTTTCATTAAGTCCTATTCACGCTGTATGATATCTGAGAGGATCACTTGTTTCATCTAGTCCCCGACTTCTTCGTATCATCGACTCTACTAACTTTTCTCTTCATGATTTGATCTTCGTCGACTCGCCGGAGTTCCACATCACCATCGACGGAGGTTCTAGCGGAGAGCTTTACAACCTTGCCATCCGAGGGGCTGACATCGGTGGGAGCGATGGTGTCGACATCAGTGGTGACAATCATTGTGAGTCTGAACCATATTGTCCTTGCGTTACTTTTCTGTGTCTCATGAAGCTGAGCAGGGGTTCACGACGTCATGGTCACAAACAGAGACGAATGTGTCACTGTGAAGTCGCCTGCGAGTAACTTCCTCATCGAACAGATCTGGTGCAATCAGTCCGGAGGATGTGCGCTTGGTAGCTTGCCTGTGGACTGTGACATATCTAACATACAATATGTGTACGTTCTAAGCAGACATTCACTTCTTTATATCGTTCCTTAGGACCCGCATTTTAGGCACGTATACACGAATGGATGCAACCAGGCGATGATGATCAAGAGCAATGGGGGCTCTGGCTCTGTCAAGAACGTGCTCTTCGATGATTTCCTCGTCACGGGCGGTAGTGCATATGCTCTAGATGTGAACCAGTACTGGTCAAGCATGTCTACTCTCGACGGTGATGGTGTCTCACTCTCGAATATTACCTTCAAGGTGCGTCGTGACCCATCTCGGAGGCTATCAAGTCTTCACTCACCCCTCACGTTGATAGAACTGGGACGGCACAGTTGCTAACGGCGTCAGCCGTCCGCCGGTCCAATTTCTTTGTGCAGATGAGGTTCCCTGCACTGACAGTACGTGCAACATTAACACAACCTTGATTTCGATGATCGCTGAACGTTATTCTCTCAGTGACCCTCATAGATGTGTACTTGTGGTCCGATACTGGATCTGCGGTGTACAAGTGTGAATCTGCCTTTGGCACTGGTGCATGCCTTCACTCTTCCGTTGCAGCCACCAGCTATGCTGCAACGTCGACCGCATACAATAAGCCCATCAGTATGACTGCAGTCCCCACTCTTGCCGGAGATCTCACGGCCGGCTTTGGGTCGACTGCTTCTATCGCTACGCCGTCAGTCGCCTTCAACCCTTCCTGATATGCTCCAACTGACTGTTGCGCGATTACAGCACGATTCCATCGACATACTACCCTGGTCTAGCCCAGATCACGCCTTTAATGAAGAACCTGTAGTTCAGGACAACTGTTTCGGCATAGTGCGCATTCACCATAGTCTTGTCCTATATATCCGTGTAAAAGTGCTCGAACGTCAAAGGGATGTGCCTTTTTGAATAAAACCAATGCTCGCACCGTTTTACTTCCTAATGGTTTGACTCACTCCGATCCCAACTTACCACCGCACGATATGCTTCTATGGAATCAAGTCTCTGAGGACTCATAGTAGTCCTTTGCGAAGACGAACACTACTGCTCTTCAAATCTCTGCATCCGTTCATGAAGACACAAATAATACAGGCTGTAAGCCAGCGTAATGTATCACATCCCTGTGACGAGTATATTGTCTGTATGATAAGCCCCGAAGACGCGTTACGAACCCATAAAGTAAACCGAAAATCCAAGGTATTAGAGCCACCCAAAGTCCTAAACGAAGGTATCATCTGCCAAATGTCCAATCGCGAAGGAATGAGAAGGATCGAAAGTCTCCGAGAGTTCAAGAGTAGGTACGCCATTCCATAATAACTACAATATTGATCAAAATATAGCTTCAGTGTCCATTCAGAAATACTTCCTACTGATGCAAAGGAGCGTAATCATGAGATGAAGTCCACGCGTAAGGTAGTGTAAGAGTGGGAAGTGTCTTCATTAGAGTCATCAAACGAGAAACCATCACACCCGGGGTCCTCATTGCTCGGATACAGGAAGAGTATCGTATGTCGTGCATAAACCTTTCCATGCCGTGTTGACCGAATCAACATCGTTCGAGATGATATCTTGCGTTCCTTCAGCAAATACCAGGCCGAAACCCTCGCGAAGATGTCAATCGATGTGGCTGTATTTACAGTGAACGCCTCTATCAGCAACACACTCGCACATGCACCTCTACTAGATAGCGAACCACTTACCAGTGCATAATCCACGGACCAGGGTTATCAGTGGTGAAACGGATCGTGACGTTGTCACCAGCTCCACCGATGTTCACAACATCACTATCAAATCACTATGCTATAGAGAAACATTTAGAGAAGCGACGGCGTGCCAACGGCGGGTGGGCCAAGGCAAGTGATCGCCAAATGAAGGCCCAAGTGCTTGAGTGTATTTTATGCGTCGTTATCGCCTCAAGGACTCCGAAGCGATGAGCTGTCTGTGTGTTCTTGACAATCGAACTCTTCGGTTGGTCGCGGAGATTGAAAAGAAAGGTTTCTCCGGCAGATTCCGATTGCAGGTTCTGACGCATTGCCAGGTGGCGGTCGTCGCCACTATGACCTTAACCGTTCACGCCCTTCAACAGCAGCCTGGCATTGCGGCGACCTCGCGATCAAAGTTCGTGTGTACGCTTATTCTAAATATGGATATCAATGCACGATGACCAGAAACACCAACACTCCGAGTCCCCTCCACCCCATCTCGCTTAGTATTGTCACCATCTGGCATCAATGGTATGTTCATTTTCTGTCGACGTGCACCGGCGATTTTGTCGATATCAGATGCGAGGATACACCCGATTCGAGTAGATGCGGGAACAGAGACTGCATATCGGTGCTCTCATTTTCTTGTTAGAAATTGAAATGTTCGTGTTTTCCCGCATAATTGATTTGTATGGTGTACCTCCGCTATCTGTGAAGTTTACCTGTGAAAGCTATCTCATACAGACAGCAAGAGTCAAGGTTTTGGAGGCGGGTCCATTAATTGACAGCCTGAGTAGTCCAACCCGCAAAAGGTCGACACCGGAGAGTGAGGACTCATGAATGGAAGGAAACACAGAAATGAAGGTACACAACTCTCGAACATGCGGTATCCTCAAGTTGCTTTTGACTGACCATACTTAACGACGTAGGATCCCTTAGGGTCGCCCCAAGCCCAACCCGAGTCTTGAAGCGTTTCGAGGCGTTTCTTTCTGCGCCCACCGTCGGAGACAGGGGTCTGCTCGTTTTTCTCCGTTCACCTATACTTCACTTGCCGTTCATCCAAAATCATGGTCGAAACTGAGACAAAAGGCCTGAGGTTACTTGCAATCGGTATGGTATATTCTCTTTTTTCTACTTCACGAGCCTGACGGGTTTGCGAGATGAGATGGAGGCGGCATACGTGGATTGTCGTCCCTCTTCATACTACAGGTCATCATGGTTTCGATCAAAAACCGACTCAAACTGCCTCGAGTACCTCGTCCTTGTGAATACTTTGATCTCATCGGCGGTACGAGTACGGGAGGGTAAGTCTATGCGTCCCAACGTGTAGATTTGTACATGTGTTAATACTCGCCGTCTTTCACTTATAGCCTTATAGCTCTTATGCTTGGCCGCCTTCGCATGTCAGTAGACGATGCAATCTGTGCGTATACGGCCCTGGCGAAGAAGGTGTTTTCGAAAGTGAAAATACGCGGAGATGGCAAGTACAAAGCAACGAATTTGGAGGCTGCCGTGAGGAAGATTGTCGAGAAATACGCCCACGACGCCGAGGCGGCAATGTTGGATCTCCGTCCAGAAGATGCTATCTGTCGAGTGTAGATTTTCCACGCTTCCATCTCATGCTTTACCTCGTTGACGACGTCCTTCGATACTGCAGATTCGTCTGCGCCGTCCCTGCGACCAATCTGGGCGCACGAATGCCCTCGATCATCCGTTCCTACGAACCGCCTTCTGAGCGTTATATCCCTTGCACGATCGTCCAAGCGGCGCGTGCTACCACCGCAGCCCCAACATTCTTCAAACGCGCAGTCATCAATGATCAGGGAATCGATCGGACCTATCTGGACGGTGGAGTCGTCCAAAACAATCCGACCAATGTTGTGCTCCAGGAGGCACATCGCGTGTTCGGCAAGAACAGACAGGTCTCCTGTCTCATCAGCATCGGTACAGGAAAACTTCGCACGAACCACGTACCGAGACAAGGCCTGTTCGGCCGCTTCATCCCCGTCGACGTTGCCAAAGCTATGGTCAAAATCGCCACAGATACCGAGGAGACACACCAGGCCTTACAACATCGTTTTAATTCACGCCCTGGCATCTATTTTCGCTTCACCGTCGATGAAGGGATGCAGGATATTGGGATGGACGAGTGGAATAAACTGGATGGGGTGATGTCGCACACGGAGAAGTATCTGAGAAGCGAAGACGTGAGACCGAAGCTGGAGCTGGCAGTGAAGGCTCTTGCGGAGCAGCAGGCCTTGTTGACTGTATCCGAAGCCAGTGAGGAATTCGACATGACGTAGTGCGGTCACTTGAACACTGACACTCAGTTCTTGCGGTAGATGGAATTTTCTCTGCTGGAGACGCACCGCTGAATCCCGGCCGCAGAAGTTGTCCTCGACCGTCACGGGTATTCACTGGACGAAGAGATATCTTGTCTACGATGGACGACTATTTCTCTAGAACAAACAATGATCAACGCGTGTTTGTCTTATATGGCATGGGCGGGAGCGGGAAAAGCGAGATCATGAAGATGTTCGTAGCACAATCGAGCGCGTCGACGGAGGGGGACCCCAGGTAAGTATTAAATGACCATTCGTTATCCGAGTCGACATACCATTAAACGAAATCCTCATATATGTCTGCGATTTCTCCAGGTTCTCGGAAGTTTTCTACGTCGACGCCAGTTCTAAAGACACTATCCGCCTCAATCTCGACGGTATCGCTCAGGACAAGAAGCTCGGAGATAACTATCAACACACCATCGATTGGCTTGTCCGCACTCACGAGCATTGGCTTCTCGTCCTGGATAATGCCGATGATCCAACTCTAGATCTTCGTCCGTTTATTCCTCAGTGCTCGCACGGGAATATCATCATCACTACCCGTAACGAGCAGCTACGAACACCGGACAAATCATGTCAGATCTTACGGATGCCCCCAGACGATGCAAAGGCCCTCTTTCTGCGCCGTTCCCTAATCAAAACCCCAGACGATGAGGAGACCGACAAGCTCATCACGGAACTGATTGAGGTATGTGCATTATCTCCGCTAGCATATGTATACTGTTGTTTAACATGGGAATTTTCCTGAAGGAACTCGATGCACTTGCTCTCGGGATTGTCCAGGCTGCCGCGTACCTCCATGTTAACCCAACGTGCACCCTCAAACAATATCTAGCAAGGTTCCGCTCCGACCGACAGAAGGCCCTGGAGGCCTCTCACGACATAATCAACAGGCCCGACGACTACGAAAGGACCGTGTATACGACTTGGAATATCAGTCTCGAGCAACTCTCGGCTGCACATCCCGAAGCTGCCACGTTTCTCTATCTGTGCTCCTTCCTCCATCATAAAAATATATCCAAGTCCATGTTCACCAACGCAGCCTCCAGCGCTGCGGTCATAACTCCGAATGAGGCAATATCCTATTCCCTCGTTCAAGAGTTCTTAGCGCCGTTTATCACACCCACTCCAGAAATATCGGACACTTTCGATCGTATCGTCGCTTCCCTTTGCTCGTATTCTCTAGTGGAGATCACCCCCGAAGGACACATCTCGTTCCACCGCCTCGTGCAGGACTGGGGTCGGCGCCACGCATTCACCGCAACGCCGCTGCGTCCCATCCATACGGCCTATATTCTTCATTTGGCCTCTCACAAAATTTTTGAGCTGAATTTACAGGACATTCTCGAGTATGCGCATTTGATAGTCCCTCATATACTAGGGCTTCAGTCCAGGCTGTCAAGCTTGCTTGGTGACCCCAACTTGTAGTCTTGTGTAACTGTAGTTGTCCCCTCCTCAGAATCCTGCTACCAGCGTATCTTATTAGTTGTTGTACTCTGATCTACTTTAACGTGTAGAGGCCCACGTTTGTATTCGTATACACATTCGTATTTATCATCATACCAGATCTCCCTCACTCTCATGAGTCGCCTTCTTTCCCATGCCCATATTTTCCCTTATTTTTCGCCTATGTCTCCGTTTTATGGTCATCCTCAACCTCGTCTCTACACCTAGTCGCTCTGCTATCCCATATTTTTTGTGTAAACCACGGACTGAGAATCATTGGAGAATCACCCGCCTCATCGAAATTATGCGATTTAAGTTGAGGTTGGGGATCCGGCATCTCCCGAACGGTGAACTTAGGCCACACGCCACACAACTCACCTGAACACCCTCTCGAACCGACCGTCCGCCACTACTCATCATCGTTACAGTAAAAAACAAGTTGACATTCTGCAGGTGGATATATATGCGAGGACGAGCAGACAGACTGAGACTGAGACTAAGACAGTTATGTAAACAGATAAACAGACGAGACGAGGCAGATGTAGGTACTGGAACTGACACGGGATCAGCGAATAACTTGAATAGAGGACAACACAGGCACAGGATTGAAGGGGAAAAAGATATGAGAAAATAAGGAATGAAACGGAACGGTTCTTGAGAAGACAACAAGAGAATGCGAAAGAGATGTAGCTGGAGGCTGGAAAGAAAAGGAAATAAACAATCAAGAATATTCAAACACGACTACACAAGACTTTCGTTCTCTACCGTCATTCTCAACATCAACATCACTGTCAGCTTCCGCGCCAGCGCGGCCTAACATCCACATCTTCACATCCCTCAATCCTCAGCCGCCTCCACTAACTCCAAATACCCCTCCGGCACGAGCGCATGCTCCCCCGTGCCCTCCCTCTCAACGATTGCCCACCCGACCCCTCCACCCCTCCCCACAACTTTCACAACCTGATCCTCCTCCAACGCCATCTCCGCCGTCCCCTCCGGCTCAAAAGAGTATATCGCTCTATACGTGCCGGGGACCAACGGAACGTCGTCACCTCCCTCCTCTCCGTCACGCTCGTAGTCATCGTAGTCACCCTCATCGTCTTCATGATCATCCCAAGCATGATGGTCGCCCTCCTCTCCATCGTAGTACTCTTCATCATCGCCTTGCGCGTCGTACGGATCATCTATCTCCGACGCATCCGGACTCGCCATATCGAAATTCCTCGCGAAATCACCCGCACTCGGTGCATCCACCGCAACCGCATTATTCCCTCCACCACCAAACCACCCATTCATAGCCACTCCCATGCCACCCCACCTAAATCCTCCCCATCCACTGCCTCCCCCACCGCCACCGCCGCTCCCCGCCTTCTCATCCTCATCCTCATCCTCGCTGCTGTCTTCCTCCGCACCTTTGCCCTTGTTTTTGAACATCGACAAAGACCACCTCGATAGTCTCCGGTTCGGTTTTGGAACGTCGGGTCCGTGGCCGACGTGTCGCGCGTCCGTGTCGTGGAAGGCAAAGTCTCGGATTTTGACGATGATGGAGCGGCGTTTAGTGTTCTTCGTCGGCGTCGTCGTTCCTCCCCCCGCTGTTTCGGATGCGCCGGATTCAGGTTCAACTTGTGCGCGGGGACTGAGATGAGAGGCGGAGGTGTTGGTGTTGGCGTTCTTCCCGGATGTACTGCGACGGAGCGATGAAGGCGATATGACGCTCGAATTGGGCCTCGAGCGCTGGCTGCTCGCACTAGTACTCTCCTTATCTTTATCCCGGTTAGAAGTAGACGAATGTCTCGAGAGGGAGGACAGAGCGGTGGACGTGCGACGTGATTGGGCGGGCGAGGGGGGAGCGGGACGGGTGGATGTTAGAGAGTCACGGTGACTGTTGCGTTGAGTGGTGGATCTGGAGAGAGAGGAAGACGGCGTAAATTCGAGAGAGGGTGTTGGAGGTGTCGCTGTACTGGTTGTGCTGGAGGCGTTCGGTGTCAGTGTAGTGGCCGAAGCGGGATTGGAAGGCGTAGAGTTCGAAGCCGAAGGCTTCGCTTTCGTAGGAGTCGTCGGAGTTGTGGGCGAGGCGTCTTTAGCTGCGGTGGACGTGTCCGTGGCGTTATGTGTCGGTGTCGTAGGCGAAGGCGTTGTAGGGGGCGCGATGCTGAATACGGGCTTCGTTTCGATGGGACTGGCAAGTGACGAAAGGTCCGGAAGGACGACTTCCGCGGTATGGCTCTCTTCCAGAATCTCATCCGCTCCTTTGCTCTCGATCCCATCCACTTTCTTCTCTTCCTTGTCGCGCCCTTCTTGCTGGACCTCGCGATCACCACCACTTCCAGCTGTTTTCACCACATCCTTCGGCCCCTCATCCTTCAGGGACCCTTCAGCGCTGGTATCGACATGACTTCCTCTCCTTGAACCTGCTCCAGAACCTGTCCCAACTGGCGCGCTTTTCAACGCGAATTCGTGTGCGCCGGGGATTGGTGGTGGTAGGAAGGAAGACGATGGTGAAGGGAACGGTGAAGAAGATGGGTGTGTTGAATGGACGGAGATAGAGAGCGAGGGGCTAGAGGAGGTATTTGATGCACTCGATGAGTGTGAGGGTTTCGTGGATGTGGTAGGAGAGACACCGTTTGGTTGTGGTGGAGGATGAGAAGGAGTCGTGGGGGTCGGATTTGTATACTTGTCTGGAGAAGATATGTTTATTAGTAGATATTCCATGCGCGTGTGACCAGAACAGGGTTGAGCGAATCTCCCGCCGAAGAAGCCAGAAAGGCTGAGGCTCAAGTAGTTCCTCGCCTGAAAACTACTGCTTCACACAGCTTCAAGCTCAAAGATGACACTCACCTTTCAGCATCGAGCCGCTGTCGACTTGTGTACCCATCCTTCACTCCGTGTTCGTACGAGTTCGTTCGGGGAGAAAGTGGCGTGTTGTTCGCTTCAAGATATGCTAGCCAGGTCGTCGTCGTAAAAGAAAAAGAGGCCTGCCGAATATTTCCAAAGATGACGCTTCCCAAGAACGAATTTAGCTTGGCGGAACCGCGGCGCGGGTGGATATGAGTGTATGTTGGTTGAAATGAAGGCAAAGGTTCTGTGGCAGAAAGCAAGTCTGAGCAACAATTGAAGGCGTAAACAAGGCAAAATAAGGAGCACGAGCGCACCAGCAGAAACCTGAGAGCCTTTTGTAGGTTCGGTGCCACGTTGAAGAGTGACAAGATGATTGTGGTTGGCGTTGGCTCGTTGCCACCGAGCTTCGTCGCCGTCGTCAAGCGCGTCGCCGCCGGCAGGACTAGTCATTGGCTCATAATTCTGGCCCGATGCAGCGTTGTTCGCGGACGAAAGCCATCGTTCTGGAGGGTGGCGTGCGCCCGGTGAACCGAGGAACCGTCTTTGTTCGGCGCATTTCAACAGTTCCTTTGTTCATCTACCACTTTGTAGTGGAATATCTAGATATCTAGCTTTTTGACAATTACGAAACGAAATTCAAAGGAAAAAGTTAACCTCGTAAGTTAAGCTGTGCTCGTTCACTCGCGCCGGTTTCTTGTTCGTGTGATTGAACACCACGCTTTCTGGCATCGCGGAAGGCTAGTATGGCAGCACCAGCTACACCACCACACGCTTCTGCGGTAGATAAAGGCCCTTTTTGTCTTGTGACCCAAGACCCGTGTCCGGTACAGGCCTTGGCACGCGTTCGTTTTCTTGACTCTGCAGACAAGGACCAGGTGCGTGAACTGTGCTCCATTACTACCCTCCGGACAGATAAGACACTCACTGAAGAGATTCTTTCATATGCAGATCGCAAAATGGAAGACAATATGGGGCCCGGATTTTGACTTGGACTCTCCACTGAATACGGTATGGTGTAAGTTCGCGTTTGTTACTTTCGTGAGATTCTGTCATTTCTGATCACGGTCAACGAAGTGAGAAAGGACTGGGCCGCAACCTTAGAGGCCCATTTGTGGACCTTGATTCCTGTGCAACTCCGTCTTGAAAAGACGCTTACTGCTCTCCTGCAATGGAAAGCGAAACGCCTTAGACCTACCATGAATGATGTTGGTTCAGCTCTGTCTCTCCAAACCTTCTGCCAGAATATTAATTTCTGACCGCTTCCGCTGACATATCTACAGATCTGTCCTTTACTGAACCGCGCCGCTGGAAACACCTACTACTTCACCCTCCTCCCGCTTAAACTGAACAATTATCCCATCATCCGCACCACCCGCACCGCGGAAACACTTCAGCCCACCGGCGAAATCAAAAGCTACAAAACCTCGTCCACCACCTTCAAAGCCGACTTCCCTTCTCTAAGCTGTACATTGCACCCATTCTTCGTCATACACGGCGCGCTCGCGCACTTTCATGCACATTTGGGGAACCCCCTGCATCTGACGGTCTACGCACAATTAGCAACGATCATAAATCTCTGGGAAGGGCTATTGACGTATCCAAAATCTAAGGGATCGTCTCATGCTGGGACAAAGACTATACAACAACCGAAACGAAGTATCGCAGATGTGGAAGTGGTTGTTATCGAGGACGATGAGCAGGATAACAAGGCTTCTCTCCGTCCGGATACATCGGAAGAAGATGTTAAGGCGCTCCTTGCAGGCCCTAGCTCGATCAACTACAACACCAGGTCTGCGATCAAGAGGCCGCGTTGCTCATAAGATTAGTCTTCCCAGGACGTCGGATTGCAAAGGTGCGTATGATCTTCCCATCAACCTGCCTGAAGGATCCCATCGAGTGTCACAGAACGAGTTTGCTCAACGTTCCTGCATTCGTGTTTATAATCTCCCACAGAACACACATATCTCATACGGTGTACTTCTTGGGCTTCAAACCCTTAATAGTCTCTCCACTTCCTACGCCTCCCCTACGGGTTAATATCAGATGTCTACATTACTCCAAGTCTATCCATGAGGTGGCGTGATATCATTCATCGCTAATGTCTCCCATTCGGAAAGTGACTGGATGGACGATGCCCCAGAGATCTATACTCCCGTTAGAGATTGGAAGTCTATTTGAACGCTTATATACGCTGGGTATCCCGGAGATGAGTGGACCTGTCGCCCTTCCATAGTACTAAATCTCAGATCTCAGAGGCCAGGGCGAGCAGTGCTTAGGACAGTGCAAGCCTTGATTTCTTTTTGTCGGTTGTCCGTCGTTCACTTGGTATTATGGGCCGTACTGTATATTGACCGGGTGCGTATAAGGCTATCTTCATCTTGGTTTCCTTAAGCTTTCTCTCCTGACCGATCTCTTCCTAGTGTTGCAGTGCGCTGGTGTTCTCGAACTTGGTTCCTTTCCCGCAGCGTTGTGCCACCGCCACACCTGGCAGTATCCGCCGGATATGTCCGGCAAGACGATCTTGGTGGCGCTCCTCCCCGACTTTGTCCCCTCAGGCTCTTCTTCCTAAGTAATAGTGTACTATTCCACCTCACTTTGCTTCGTGTGCTCTTTCAAATCACTTAACTCGAATCTCTGGAGAAGGTATGTTTGCCTTGAACTTGCTTGCAAGAACTGGTAACTGAACGAAGACGAGCCGGGTACTAGTGTGCCGCGGGTTGACCGTGCCAACGCGGTGAACTTTGAGTATACGACGGATACCAAGCTCAGCTTCGGGATATCTAACAGTCTGTAGGGTCTTTCTTCGACTGACGTCTATTACTAATCATCCCATTTTTTCTTGTGCTCGGGTTGACTCATACCTGAAGTCCACTCCAAAGTGGTGAATCTCTATATCGGCCGGCTTTCAATTTCTTGGTACACAAAATTTCTTCGTCTACATCTCTTCTAAGTAGCTACTGCCAGTCTTGTGTCAGTAGGGCATCATCGTTTTAACTTAAGCACGTACATACCGTACAGTGACATCCCTTCCTCATCTCCTAACCTCGATTTATTTCGTCTACGGCAACGGAAACATTAGGAAACATTCCCCCAAAAGCATACTACGAACCATGTTTAGATGATGCAACACTGTACCGACCACAAGATCTCAAGCTAAGAAATGACCCGTGCCACTACTCAAGCGAAATGGTGGTCAGTGAGGTTGTGCAAGAAATGTAATCGAAGAATATGCCGAACCAGAGATACTCACGCATGATTTTGCCGTCTAAGAAGCCCCTCATCTTCTGATAGCTCTGTCCTCCCTAGCACAGGGCCCCCTAAGGCAACTTCGAGCCAAGATCTGGACATGGTGCCATTCCGTTCATTGATGACGCGAAATTCGAAGGTGAAAGGCTCGTCATAACTGCCGCTCGGTGACCCGTGCATCAACGTTGCACCCTTGATGAATTCTATTGTCCTGTTGAACCATCTGACTCTTCTTGCGTTTGAAACATCGTCCTCCGACCGACCGCAGAAGCAGAGGTAGGACAATCGAGGGAAGTAATGCCTGTTTAAAAAGGGCGGGGATTCCAATCCCTGAAGGTGCGTTAACTTCGCAACACATTAAAATATACAAATTTTGCTATTCACCTTCTCGAGAACATAGTTTGTTGGCCAATGGTAAATGTGAATGAACTCGAGCTGCATGAGCATTTGGCTGTTCAGCTGGCATCTCGGAAAGAGACTGCTCGCGTGGGTCCAAAGACTTCGAACACTTTCAACCATACCCAAGGGTGCGGTAGGACTAGACATGGCGTGAACGACTCCGCCTAGATCACCATATGCCATGACTGCATTTCGGTCTCCAGCGACAGAAATCGGGAATACGGTAGTCGAAGCGAAATCGTTTGGCCTTGGAGGGCGTGCGAGGATGCGACTCGTCGTGGAGAGACTCCGTATGCTTGGGAAAGCCCGATGCAGATCGGCGGGTGAGGATCCTGCGAGAGTATGGACATGCCAAGCCAGGGACCGAACATAAGGGAGAGTGATTGTTTTTTCCAAGGGATCTGGAACGAGGCTCGTTTCTGGGGCTGAAATAGTGAGATGGACGAGGGTGTCTGATGAGTTGCGCAAGATCGCCGAGAGGCCAGCTGCGACGGTCTCCGACGACCTATCTTCCATAATGAGTCGAAGAGTACGGAGGGATTGTATGTTTCCAATGGCATTGACAACCGATGGAGTTGCTCCCGTCAGAGAGAGCTTGACGAGCGGGCATGCGGTGAGGGCATTGATGATACTCAGATTGCCCATGAACGACATTGTGCTCTGCCTGTCGCAATGGAACGAGAATTCGCACAGGCGGATGGCACGCAATACGAGGCTCGCTAAGAGATGAGAATGATGTGCGTCGAGACTACAGCAGAACAGAGGTTTGTCGATAGGGGTTCCTTCGCTGGTAATCTCGGGCGCGCCGACAGTGATACGTTTGATGTTATGAGCGAGGTTCTTCTGCAGCACGTATTCACAATAACTCGTGATTTTTTCAGGGTCGACTCGACGCCCACTGATAGCACCGAAAGTCACGAATCGAAATCGCAGGCCACTGGTGAGTAGTGCATGGTTTGTTGAGACTTGGGAAAGAGACTTCAGAGATTGCATGTCGAGATACTTATGCCACTATCTCTCTAGCGCAGTCCTCGTTGACGTTCGACAAAAAAACCTGTTAAAAAGAAGTAGGGTCCATCGTGAACAGCGCTCTAGCAAATCCGGCGGAGAAATTCCGAAATAAGCACACCATTTTGAGCACTAGCAGCGCAAGTTGAGCGAAGGGTGCTCGGTCGGATGAGGGTCGGCATTGAAAGCAAGCCGCGCCGCCATATTGCGAACGGAGCTCGAAATTACTTATCCTCCGCTTCAATCTTCATTTAGAGCCGCTGTCTCTTCGATAGAACGGTCGCTGCCAAAATGGACACTTATACTTACCTTTCCTGATGTCAGATTGCTTCATGCCATCCGTATTCCGCACCTTGTTCGAACTATGATTCAAACCTGAGGCAACCTGCTACCACGGCCCCGGTAACGGCCTCAGAGCGCTTAGACGTCATCAAGCGCCACGGGCCTTCGGAGACCAAAGAACGCCATGCCCACAAATCCTTCGCTGAAGGTCGCCGCATCCAGAATTCTATCACCTCTTACCGAAGCTCTAGGCAGGTAATCTTTTGAATGCTTAAAGAATTGATTTCATGTACGTGAAGCGGCTGTAAATAGCCTTATCTGATTTGTTGCTGACCGAAATAGGATGGCGTCCACGCACTGTACATCAGACTAGCATCAGGCAACGTCACGGTCAGTGTAGTGTTTCTCACCACAACGTTGACATCGCAATCTTGTCGCAGTCATTGACCTACTACACAGTTGACATCGGGGCTCCGTGAAGAGTATTTGGACAGGCAGGTGCGTATGGCAATCAAAAGTTAAAACCTCTGCGCTTGCCACTTCAAGCGTGAGACTTATGATGTTCTCTCAGTCCTGGGCAAAGACAACTCGTTCAGGCTCGCATCGATCAAGCCTACCTGGAAACCTTGTCAGTATCCGATTCGATTAAGTACTAACCATGGGCAAATCAAATCGCCCTCTGCCAAATGAGCATGATACAGTTGACCTCGCCATAGTAGAGGCGATGGCCGCGGACCCCCCGAGAAACCTGCGTCGTGAGATGCGAAGTCTGCAATCATTTCCGTGGAGGACATCTGCTGTGCAGAGCGCGTCATCACTAGAAGACTGGCTTCATCGGCAAATATACCGTGTGCAGTACCATGGCAGCGATAACTGGGCGAGACTCGGCTGTGATCCAAGCGCGATTGATTTCCTCGTCAAAGTTCGTATAGCCATTTCTCATCAATAATCCTGGGAGCATTTGGAATTATCATGACTCAAAATTCCATCCGACCCCACTATGCACTGTAGAGACTTGCATGCAGCTTAGACGGCTGGGCGGTGCTCAGGATCTTCCAGCATAGCCTCTTGAAGTTCGTTTGGGGGCTTCTCGGACTTCCTGGGGCGTCACAGGGTGCCTCTATAGGCGCACATCTCAATCCTGATGAATTATCGAAGTTCAACAGATGCTCGCGCGTAGTATGGGAGCATATGCTGCTCGACGTTATTGCCCTGGGCTATGGTCGACACCCACTAGGCGTCAACAGTTCTTATACCACGACGTTGACGGACAAGCAGCCGACTATCACGGTCGCACCGAATGTGGCCAAGTTACATCCCTTCTTCACGAGGAAAAAGTATTCGACATTGCAAACGGTAAGATCCCTTGTAGAGATCGCCGTCGTTTCCTGATCTACTAATTCACATTGCTTCCTCTTATAGATATGGACATCATGTTTAAATGACTGGATCGAAGTCATGGATAGACTGACCTTTGACGCATCGAGTGTCCATCCGCCAGAGCCGAAGCCTGAAGGCATCAAAATGACTCCTTTTACCGGTCCAGACTCAGTGAGTTTACTCCGCAACCAGATCGCTCTTCTTGGCGGTTGCGCGTGGCGCCAGAAGATAGCTGGATATCCGGTGGTGCTGCACAATCTTGCCCTCGCGGCGCACTACGTTCTACACCTAATCGAAGTACGTATGTTATCCTTTGTTCACACTATAGAAAGACTTTATGATTTTCTAGACCCCCACAGAGACCGACGGTGCACGGAACCGCATGATGGCACACTACTGGACTGCTCTGCAGAGGTATGGATGACAGTAATGATGAGGGAGATATCTCTTCGTCATCTAACATGCTTTCTTTCCAGCCGTTATCGAAAACTTCAGAACGATGCAAACATAGTGTCTGTTCCAAGCGACATAGTGCCCACATTTACAGCCGAACAGGTCCCCAAACCACTGATCATGTCCTTATGTATCTCTCCCATCGTCCTTCTTTCCGAAAAGGATGCTTCTTATCAGAATCAGTCCTCCAATATGGATCTGTTGCAGGTTCGCAACGACCATGTTCACGTTTAAAGCCCGGGTCGCCACACTAACAGTCTTGATACAATTCCTTTGTTGTAGTTGGCTCAGCACCTCGGGAATGCTCCTCGCCCTCAAGTAATACAGGATCTCGAGCATAGGATCTGGATGGCAGTCTTCGCTATAGCCTGCGGAAGTGAGCCCGAAGACGAATTGTCGAGTTTGATCAAGGATTGGAATACATTGCCTTGCTTGGGACCTAGAGCGCGAGGCCTCCGAGATGATTTGGCGGTTGGCGGCTGGTTTAAGAGCATCGCTGAAGGTGCGTTCTAGGTCCGCTTGACTTGAGATAGGTTTGTGCATGTCTGACGTGTGTGTGCACACACTAGGAACGCTACGCATGGTAGAGCTGATGAAAGGCGCTCCCGCTGCAAGTACCAGTAACAATGTCGCGGGGCCGGTGGATGCTATCGTACCCGCACCGGCGACACGTCCTTCGGTGACGAGTGAACTGTCAACCTCCGGAACTGGAGGTATGAATCTTGGTGAGAACTCAGACCACTCTTGTCAGACACTAACTCGTTCTTCTGGTCTTGCGTTTTTCAAACCTGCCCGCCGACACCTTGCCACGTACAGGACATGTCCCCGTCTCGGTTGTGAGCCTGGACACTTCGACAATGTTGCCCTCGTCCGACCTGCCACGTTCTTCCCTATCGGCGGACGTAGAGATGGAAGATGTCCAGCCGGCTCCTCGGCATGAAACTTCGGTAATTCCGACCAAACAAGACAAAAGCTCGTCGCTGCCCGTGAGTCTCCTGATTTACATGGAGTGCGCATCTTGCTGGGAAGACTGAAAGCTCTTATACTTCAATAGGTTGAACAGCCTAGTCAAGGTGGCGCTCAGTCCGAAGTGCTGGTCTGTCGCATCTCATTTCTCAGACCACAGAATTACTGATCGAGCTCCTTCCACAACGTTGTTCTAGTCGCAAGCAGTTCTACAAGCATATCCCGCTCTAGATCCCGTTGATACCTCCCCCAGCCACAGCCTCGCTCTCCTTCACCCCAAATCGTCACGTCCCCCATTGTCAACTTTCATCGAGATCTTCAACATACTCAAAGACACCGGTACTCCGACAGCTCCAAGCTCGTCTGCGAACCAGGACTCAAGCGTCACTACTCGGCATAAAGTCTACGGTTGCCTCGACCAAACTACTTCCGAAGATCTCCCTAAGATATGGAGCAGAATCAAGGAGCTTCACAACGAGGATTGGATCTTCCTCTCGGACCATGACCTTTCCAGGCTCGTTCTGGACCGATTGCCGTTGTTCAAGGAAGTTCGGAAAGAAGGACAAAGTCGTCTTGAGCAGTATTATCAGAGCAAGATCGACGATCCGGCGCGGACGCAGGGACAGAGGGAGGACATAGAGTCTATCCATGCGCAGCTTCAGCAAAGGGGAGTCATGTTGACTACAAAGGAGCACATGCAGAACCTCGCCGATGCGGTTACCTTTGATCGCGATAGGCTGGCTAGGTTAGAAGTGAAGCTCAGGGCCAGTCACGTTGAGCATCTGGAGCAGGAGAACGCTAAGATGGCTATGGCGGAAGGCGAGCTACGGAAGAAGTTCGAGGAGGAGCGAAGGGCGAATGGAGATCTTCGGGAGGGAAAGCAGCGAGTGGGGATGGAGAATGCTAAGCTGACGCAGGAACGAGATGGACTTCGCCTGGAGGTCATAGAGTTGCAGGGAGCGAAAGCGGAGGTGCAGAAGTCAGGCCTGGAAAACTCCAGACTTGTTGTGGAGACGGTCGCCATCCGTGGTCAATTGGACGCCTCCTTGGCAGAGGTAGCAGGTCTCCGATCGAGGTGCGGTCGGATGGAATCCTTGAAGCTGGAGCACGCGTCGTTGACGGCGGAGAACCAGAGGCTGGCTCGGGAGATGGGCGACATGAAAGAAGAGAAATACAACCTGCGAGGCGAGAGTGAACGTTTGACGAGACGGATCGACGAGTTGAAGGCGGGACAGGAACGAGCGGACCTGGCGAAAGAGGAGATGGCAAAGGAGAGGGATAGTCTTCGGAGGGAGTTAGAGGCCACGACAAAAACAATGCAGAGGGACTTCATCGTTCTGAAGGCAGAGACGGAGAAGCTGATGAGGGAATCGTCCCAGTTTCGCGCGAGCACGGAGGCATCACGGAAGAAGATCGACGACTTGAGGGCAGAGAAGGAGCGAGCGGATGAAACGAGCGTGAAAGTGGTGGGGGAAAGAGATCGACTTCGTGCGGAGCTTGAGGGGATGAGGCAGTCGAACAGCAATCTCCGGATTAACGCCGATCGTACGAAGAAAGAGGTCGCTGATCTCAACGCTGCGATAGAGAGATTGCGGCAGGCGAATGGGACGCTGACGACGGAGGCTTCGAGGTGTGTGGCAATGCAGAACGAGATCGAGGAGCTGAAAGAAGAGCAGAAACGAGAGGTCATGGAGAAGGCTGCGATGGAGATGCTACGCGGGGCACTTCAGGCCCAGTTGGAAACGCTCAGGGGCCAGTACGGAGAACTGAAGACGGAAGCCGAACGCTCGGGGGAGGACAATATTGCGTTTGGAACGGAAATGGAGAAGTTGAGGGAGCGGAACGAGCTGTTGAAAGGGGAAAGTGCAGCGCTGATGGAGAGTGAACGTCGCATGATGCTGGAGAACGAGAGGGTCAAGGCCGAGATTCAGAAGCTGGAGACGAAACACGAAAAGGTGGTTGGAGCAAGGAATGACTTACAACGAAAATTCGGCGATATCCAGACGCAGAACGAGGGCCTTCAGGTGCGGTCGAAGGACCTCTTGGAGGAGATGGGTCGGCTGAGGGCAGAATGCTCGCGGCGGACACAAGAGGAAGACAGGCTCAAGGCAGAGAACGTACGCGTTGGCCGCGAACGCGATGACTTTGCTGCTACGAACGAAGAAACGCAGAAGACGATCGGGACCCTGAAGGTTGAGAACCAACGGCTGGAGCAGGAGAACGAGTCGACCAAGAAAGACTGCCAAAGGCTCTACAGTACAGCACGGGATTCTCGGGAGGCTTTGACATCGATGGAGGCAGAGAGAAAGGAGATCTTGGAAGAAGTTGTGTTGCTCAGGAAGAGGAAAGCACAGCGGCGGGAGCTGATGCAGGGTTTAGAAGGTAGGGATCCCTTTGTTTTCACTTTTTGCCCTGTGTCTCATATGTCTTCAACTGCAGCATCGAGCTCGCACCAGAGTTCTGCACCCGGCCTCTCCCAGAGGAGTCCGTTTTCGGTTTCTACTGCTGCACCTGGCACAACGTCGTCTATGGCGCAACATCGTATCCTGTCTACATGGAAACACATCCATCGTGGAGCAGAGAATGTATCTCGCGTGGGCTTAGGCACATCAATATCGAAGGACGGGGATTCAAAGGTTCAAGAGGTTCAGATGGAACCGAATCCTAGTCCGAGAAAAAGGCGGAGACTGGAGGGTGGGCCAGAATTTTCGATGGATGGTGCTGACTTTAGATCGGTGGCCATAGCCTCAACTCAACCTAATCATGATTCGGAGAGGCATGAGCACGGCGATGGGGATAAGGTCGAGAATGAGAATAAGGGCGAAGGCGATATCATGGGCGGAGACGGAGTTGGAGGTAATGAGGAAGAATGGATGCCTACCTCGGGGCAGTTAGCTCCTGTGCACATGGAGCTCGTGTATCGGTTTACAACTGAGGATTTAATATGTCGTTTGTGCGAGTACGTCACTTCGTCATCTCTTTTTCGTGAAATATTTCTAATGCAGCTCCTACCTTTCCAACATGTTGACATCGACCATGCATCCCCATCTTTAAATGGCATCCGTCTCACAGATACCGTAGAGCCAACAGCGATTCTGAGCACCCAATCTACACCGTCTCGAACTTGGTCGCCACCTTTGAAACTCTCAAGGGTCACTGTCAGGACGTACATGGTCCAAAGCTTTGTGACAGCCTGGCGGGAATGGATGAGGAAGGAATACGAGAGACAAGAAAGAGGGTGGCCAAGGAAGATGAGGTTCGACGTGCGGCGGAAGCAGCGAGGGAGGTTATCGTGTTGGACTGACGATGAATATTGCACGCTGTTACATTTTCGATCTCAATGCTCTGCAAATGCTTTGTTACTGCTTCTCTTCCTAGCTTGTCTCACGCACATGCTCTCAAATTTCAATGCCTCTCGCCGCTGTCATGCTTTCGTTTTTCTTAATTTTTGGCTCTCCAGGTTTCAATATCTTCCGCTATAAACAGTCATGGCAGTATAGTACCAGCCTGAAGGAATGGCGCCGTTGCCACTGTGCCACCAGCTCGGAGATCGGAATTTAGAGATAAGATAACCCTTTCTCTCTCGAACGTGCGTCTGGCTCCATCGATCTTGAGTGATCGGTCAACTGCAGAAGATTTGTCCAAAATGGATTCCTTCATGAATTATCTCCTCTTCTCGTCCTCGACCATCCCTTGGTTCTGGCTTTCCCGAAACTAGGCTTTCATATCTCTCTGAGGCTACGATACAACCAACAACTTGGACTTGGAACTGGACATAGCTTTATATCGACTTCAAGACGATCACTCAAAAAAATGGCTAGCACTGGATCTGAGAATGGTGAGCTCCAGATGTCCTTTGAGTAAAGGGCGAGGAGACGAAGGAGATGGAACATATATTGAGAAATCATTTTTGGGCTTGGTCATGATTATCACCTAGTTCTCATTGGTGTCATCGGTGGAAGTGGCTTGTACCACCTCGATAACCTCACCTTCGTGTACGTGTTTTCTTCTGCTATACTTCTTACAACATACTCATAGTTTCCACAGGAAAGAGGTTAACCCAGAGACGGTACGTCTCTCATTATCAGAATCCACCTTCCTCATTACGCAGGCAGGTTACTCATCCTTCTACTCACCAGCCCTGGGGTTACCCCTCCGCTCCGCTCCAAATCTGCTCTCTCCCCTCCGGCACACTCATCGCCTTCCTCGCCCGCCACGGCGCAGGACACTCAATCAACCCATCCGCCGTCCCCTCGCGCGCGAACATCGCAGCGCTCAAGTCTCTCGGCGTCCGTGCGATACTCGCGTTCAGTGCCGTCGGAAGTCTGAGGGAGGAGATCGCACCGGGCGATTTCGCGCTGTGTGAGCAGATTATTGATCGCACGAAGGGTGTGAGGCCGGCGAGTTTCTTTGAGGGGACGAGTGTGGTCGCGCATGCGATGTTTGGCGACCCGTTCTCGAACCGGTGCGTCTTTCCTTTCTTTCGCCTCGGTCTACTCAAGTATTGATCGTCATTCGATGTTCGATATGCGTTTTGGTACGGTATGATAGCCTTATGAAATGGCTTGAGGCCCCTATCCTCAAGGCATTTGCCTCAGAAGGCCGCAACGTCAAACTTCACACAGGCAAAACCATTGTCTGCATGGAAGGACCTCAATTCTCTACACGGGCGGAGAGTCTGATGTATAGGCAGTGGGGAGGGGACTTGATTAACATGAGTGTGTTGCCGGAGGCGAAGTTGGCTAGGGAGGCGGAGATCAGGTATATATTCTATTCATGCGTGGACCATGTCCGATCGAATTACCATCACCCCACTGCCCCTCATCTTACTGCTTGTTATCATTGCCTAATGCACGCGATGGCTTGACCTAACCGCACTCCTTCGTCTCCTACAGTTACGCCCTCGTCGCCACCGCCACAGACTACGACTCCTGGCGCCCACACTCCGCCTCCGTAACCGCGGCCGAAGTCTTCAAAACCCTCAAAGCCAACGCCGATACCTCCCGCCACGTCGCTGCAACGATCCTCGAGGAGTTGCACCAAGAGGCTCTGAAGGGAGATTTGTTGGAGGAAGAGAAAGGGAGCATGAAGTTTAGTATCATGCCGAGGAGCGTGGCTACGAAGGAGGAGGATAGGCAGAAGCTGAAGTATATTTTGCCTGAGTATTTCTCGAATTAAGGGACTCGGCCTCGAGAGGATAGATGGTGGTGTAAAAGCCGGGTAGGCAGAGTGAAGTCAAGAGGGCAAGATGTACGGTAGGATAGGAGGCTGACCTTACCTGGTCTATAGATGAGATGAGAAGTAACTCGTAGATATATACAATAGAAACCTATGACTATATTTCCTATGCAGTATTCAAGCCCGAAGGTCACAACTTTTGCTGTGGCCCAAACAAAGGCATCGCGTGTGGCGTCACGAATACAACTCCGCCGGGAGTCCCGGGACCCTCCGAAGCTGCTCTCCTCGAGGCTTGATTCCAACTATCACATCCTGCAAAACTCGGGGGTCGAACTTTGATCGTAAATGCTTCGTTTTACTGTTGCTTTCAGGATACTCGGCTCTATGGACCCACGACACTTCTTGGACCTGGAGGAGACCCTAATGACATTTCCCATATACCTGTATCGATCTCTCGCCTTTCTAGTGGTCTTCTCGGTCTGCACCAACACTTTGCATGAGCAGCCAAGCACTGTCTCTTGTACCGTGCGCCCGTCAACCAGACTTCTTTGGGATCCGACCATATTTCAGCTACCTGAGAGGAAGACTTGACTCTGAGATTACTCGGAGAGAAACCTAATTGATTTTTATGGTTTTCGTTTACGATGGTGTCTCGTCGCAGCTTGAGTATGCGTGGCTAACAAGGACTCGATAAGAACCACTGCTAGACCAGGAGGCACACAACTCATGGGGTGAAGAGACGACCTGGGACGACTGGACCTGAACTCACATGAGATAGCATGCGCAGTTAGAGGAATAGTATGTGCGTACTTCACCGAGAGCCGCGGCTACACACGGATTTCAGCACACCGTCAGACAAGTCAAATTTGAATTTTTGCAAAGGTCTAAACAGCATACATACTCAATACTTGGCTGAACTTAGACTCGACTGATCGCCATCTGATTAAACAGTCGCACGAAGAGCCGTAGGAACGTCAAGAAGAAAGCTACGTTCAAAGAAAAAGAGCAGCGATACATTTACAACCGACTTCCCGACCCAGGCTCCTTCAGAATCGAAGGCAAAGGCTGAATACGGCGGTGAACCATCCCTAGACTCCACAGACCTTCGAAGCTTAACTAAGTCAGCGCTAAGCACCACGTAGAGTCCTATGCGGCACTTACCTGGCATTGCAGGATTAGGCGTTGCTGACGATAATGGATTCTGTCCCGGGCGTGTCGCAGAAGTTGTTCTCCAACCTCACCCCACAGGTCGAAAACTGGTTGCAGATCCCGCCGCATCCGCTCGTGTTGCAGAACCCGACGTTGTTCGTTGCAGAGAGGCATTGGGTATCCGGAGCGTTGAGACAGGTAGCGCCGCCGTTGTAGACGCTGCATTGCCCACCGCAAACATTGCCGACGCGGGAGCTGCAGTAGGTGACAATGGTATTCTGGGCCGAACGCGGAACGATGTCGTAGGTGATCGGTTCTCCGAAGAAGGTGAGGTTAGCGTCGGTGGTCGCGATCCAGTTCTTCATTTCGGCCTCAGTGACGATGAAGGTGGTGATCTGCTCAGTGTATGCTGTCAGTCAGGATTCACAGAACGTGCGGGTCGATCTTACCTCGTTGCTGTCCCGTGCAGCGAACTCCGAGGTAGTCCTCTGCTCGACGATGGTGGCTTTGACCTACAACCAGTACATAGAGTTAACAACAGGGAGAGGCTAATTCTACCTCATGGGCAGGTACGCACGACAGTCGGACTCGCAACGGCTACGACGAGGGCAACAGCAGCGAAGAGAGTGGAGAGTTTGGTAGAGAACTGCATTGTGAAGCTGTTGCTGTCTATTCTCCAAGGTGAAAGACCTCGTTTTATACGTCTATGGGCCTGAGAAATCCGCCCATTGTCATTCTCGTGCTTACATTCGAATAAGAGGGGACGAAATCGAAAGAGAGAGATTGTTGTGCGCATGGCCACTTGATTTTCATCCATATCTGATTCTTACGAGCAATATGGGGACAACAATTATGACCAAAGACCATAAAAGGGAGGACTTCATGATGTAATAGCAAGTATCAATTTTTGATGATGACCTTCGTCAAAGCTTTTCCTGCTCAACACATCTGGACATCAGCAGCCTGCATTATAGACGCGTGATTCCGCTAATATACTGAATTACCGTCTACAGGCCCTCAGAAGAAGGACGAAAACCCGGAAACTGGTTTTCCTGCCTCTGGAGATGCTTGTGCACCTGGAGGTATGCTTTCAGTACGCTGCAAAACAAAGACTGCACCTACAGATTCCGCTTCAATCGGGGAACACATCAGCAAGAGAAGAGAATCCAGACGGTCTTAATCCTGTCACGTCTGTTCCTGGAGTTTTCCTAGCGAAGAAAGTTCTTCGCCGTAGAAGCTGATGCGGCTATAGCACGGTTATTACCTTGGTAAGTAATACCACACCGCACACGTTCTCGACCAATTTCATTCTTCTATACCTGAGCTCAACAACTGCGGGATCACGAAGAATATGAGTGATAGTGAGATATCGAGCAACACGCCGCAAGAACACGTCTGGCAGAAGAGTTGGGGTGACAGTGGAGGCTGAGCGCGCTTGATACACCAAGCATGATCTTGTCGATGAAAAAGGGATGCTCGTATGCATGGTCAATGCATCGAACAAAACTCACAAACATCACAAACTCATAACAGCAAAGCGCACTCCGATAGCATAATGTCTGTGCCAACTGAACGTCGTCAAAGAGAGCGGGACAACCGTTTCAGGTGCCCGTTATACTCTTGGGCTCATGAGTAGAACATTCGAGTAGATGTTCACATTCACTCGTATCTTTATTTCAGCTACGCGGTGATGACACCTCAGACCGTTCTATCCGCCAAGAGTGCTTTGGACACTTCTCAAAGCTATATGGAGGCTAGGTAGAAACGCTGAATAAACTCGCGTCCTTGGTCATACCCCGGATGAAGTGGTATAGACGAGCAATTGTGACATCGCCGGCGGTTTCTCGTACCGTTGTAGGTCGAATGAAAAGCGGAATGGACACATGTCTACAAATGTAGCACAACACAGATAGACGAATGTGTCACTCCCTTAAAAATACGTCCCGCCAAGGATTTTATCCCGCTAATTGGGGCAGCAGCAGATACACTCGTGCCTCTACCTTCTCTGGAGCATCGCTTCTTCCGCCGCCACGTTCAATGGATTTTGCGCGGCTAACGCATGATATGTTTTCTTCGAACCGGTTGGGATAGCGTTTGGATATATAGTTGTGACGGACTTACTGATACCACTTACCTATATGCGCTATTTCTGTTTGTGCTCAGCAACTCGGGTTCGGAGTTCCACTGGAGCGTCAAGGTTTTGCGTGAGCGGCGGGCGTGCGGGCTCAGTTCACAGAAGTATATAAAACTAATGTTTTCCATGTCGTACCCAAGAGCCAGAGAAGAGACGAAGCATGAGAGTCGAGGGCGAAGGCAAAGCAATGGTGTTCCGTAAAGATAACCGCTCTGCGCACACTCAATTGCGGTGGAAGAGTGGCCTCGTCAGGGATTGGACATATTGAGTACGCCACGCATATTTGCAGCCCCGGGAAGCTGTCAGTATAGATGACAAGAATCCTGCACGGCGAAATCGACAGCGAAAGAGTGCAGATATCATGTCAATGACGCGCCTCACAATCGCCTCACTGAGCCAAGTTTGAGCTCCGCCGCAACTCCGCCGGCAGCCCATTTCCCTTTTCTTTTCGTGCTTGTCTTGTCTTCTCTGAAGCGAAAGAATGAGAATCAACCCGTAGATTTATACGATAATAAGTTATGGCCATATTGTCTGTGTTAAAGACCAATCGGGATCATAACTTTTGCTGTGGCCCAAACAAGGCCGGTATGTGTGGCGTCTCGGCCCATCGGAAACCAATGCGCCGGGTCTCCCCGAAAGGCTCTCCTCGAGGTTTGACTCCAACCATCACATCCTGCAAAACTCGGTGGTAGAACCTCGAACTAGATGGTCATTGCTTTTCCCCCCGTCGATGTTGCCCTTAGGATACTCGGTTCTATGGACTCTTTTCAGCGCTCACGGCACTTTTTGGACCTGGAGAACACCCTAATGATATCGATGTCTTCCATACCCGTATCGATCTTTCGCTTTTCGAGTGGTCTTCTCAGTCTGCACCACCACTTTTCAAGAGCAGTCCGCGTACTTTTCCTCGGTGGTACGCGTAGTAGTACTCCCTATTGATATGATCCAAACGAATCATAGTGAGGTACTGGCTTGGTTTAGTTGTCGTATGCTGCCTTGTGCTCCGAATGCACACCGCGATTCCACTGAATCCGACCTATTCAAGCCGCCGACCCCGGAGGTCAATACACTTGGTCTATCGCTAGCCTGGATAAGTAGAGTCTGCATGTATTTCCTTCCGCGCCTCTTCGACCATCGCTCCCCATTCAATTTCAGCGGATCACAATCTCCAGACCGCCGATCGGGAAATCTGCTGGCCGCCGAACTATACTTATAACCCGGGTGGTTCGAGTTTGAATGCTCTTCCCAACGCCCGCTCGACGTTCACCACAAGCTCTAGCTCAACACACAGCACTACCTCGTGCCCCGCCGTCCTTTCTGTCCATCTCTACGCCCTTGTTCTAACATCACTAGACTCTTCTCTTTTCAGCCTAACTCTTCCGCCGATCATTTATCACTATCAACAATCACTCTATCCACCCGTTTACACTCGCGTATCCCGCCCATATCCACACTCGTCTACCGACGTATCAATCCATATTACAACATGCGTGTCTTGTATTACGCCAACAAACGCATTCAATCGCTCTCTCAACTCTTCATGGCTTGTCTCGACTCCAATATCAATCCATACCCATCCAACCGCGCTCTCGATGCCCTCGAACTCGCCGACATTGTTCGCGGCCCCAGCCCTTACTCCATGCCTAGGGGCAACAAACGCAGTCTATCGCTTCCCCTCGACGGCGTCGTCGGCGATACCATACTTCCCGAACTTCAACTCGAGTCGGTGGAGCCTGTGCCGAGGTCCCCTACGCCGGTACCGGAAGAAACCAACATCGAACGAACTCGTCGAACGAGGAGCCGGAGCCGTAGCTGCTCTGCGGCGGCTACGACGTCATTGTATCCTCTTCCGTCCATCGCCGAAGAAGTCTCCGAATTCGCGTCGAACGTGGCTACTATGCCCTCGGAGGATGTCATGTGTTCCGCCTCTTCTACGTCCTCGTCCTTCATCGTCCTATCCTCTCTCAGTACCGACGACACCCCCAGCCTCCTGAATCAAGATCTTATGCTCCTTCCCTCCGCCTCCGCCACATCCTCTACCTCGTCTGGTTCCTTCTCTAACGACCCTTTCTCCCTCTCGCTTCGTCGGCCTGTGCCCTACGTCTCTGTCCCTGTTCCCACGACCCCCGCTCCGCCCCCGCTCTACTCCTTCGCGGCTTCGACTGGGACTTCGTCCAACTCGTCCAACTCTTCTAACTCCTCCGGCGGCGACCTCGAGATTCTCACCCCGACTAGCAGCCCCCTCTTCCACAGTCCTGGTCGGCTTGGTCTAGGTCTAGGTCTCGGGGCTGGACTCGTTAACGGAGGCGTCCACGGACAGGGATTAGGAGTTCACGGCCTCTACAAAGACTCTGGCGAAGCGTTCGACGGACTAGGACTCGTTCCGCGTACACCCTTACATCTGCGCTTACGATCCAGCTCGCATTCGTCGGAATCGTCTTCTTCCAGCAGCGGTGGCGGTTCTATCTCCAGCTCGCCACCCAAGCCACCTACACGTATCTTCCTCGAAGAGATCTTGGCGACGTTCTCCGATTCTGTCCTCCTTTCGTCTTCTGCTGCTACTGCTGCTCGCCCTCAGGCCATGCCTCTCACGCCTTCGAACTCCGAGTCGACTTGCGATATTTTTATCGCTTCTCATACTCCGTCTCGTGTGCAGGACGCTGGTGGTAACACCAGTAGATCGCCCATCGCTTCGCGTGGCGCCTTATTCGCGAGCTCGCCATCGACGGTCAAGGTTCGCTCAGGTCTTCTTCAGGTACACGGCTTGTGCGAAGCCCTCGATTTTTGTGAGGATTCGGAGGAGAGGAGTCGGTCGTATAGTGTGTCGAGCGGGAGTTCGGTTGGGAGGTCACCGAGTGCTGGGAACGAGAGGGGTCAGGGGGTCAGGATGGTTGGGATTGGGAGGGGGTCGGGGTCCTTGAGGAGGGAAACGGTGGCGAGTCGGGCGAGGGGGTCTGGGAGGCCGAGAAGTATGGGTGAGTGTGTGGGTGGCGATGGAGTGGTGAGGCCTACGTGGAGGTATTAAGTTCGATGGGATGCTAGATTTTATTGGGGTTGGACTGCGTTCTGGACTTGGGTTGGGATTTGGACTGGTGTATGATACTTGGGGTACTGATGAGACTGGCGTTTGCTTCGGGTCGTTGGGTGGCGATAGCTTGCTCCGATGGATGGAGTTCTTTGTGGTAATTGCAACAACCTCTATGAGGTGTTGGTTGTTCGATTATTGGTGTATGATAGGGCGACGTGATTATGTATTCAGCAGTGGAGGGTTACTTCTGGGTCTGGGCGTGTGGCGCTTGTACATGTACTATATTATGACCACAATCTCTAGATGAGCGGACGGATCTGGATCTGAGGTTTATATCTGAGTTCCAGTGGAGACTGCATAACCTCTAAAGCAAAAGCAGTGACCGCCCGACGACTCGCCAAACATGGTCGGGTGGTGCTACATAACACCGTCATTCAACCTCACCAACTTCCTTTTACGTACGCCCACCAAAGTTCAACAGCTATGACGCAGCGTCTTCACCGCATCCCTCCTTCTCATGCTTCCCTTCGCAGCCCTTCCTCCAATACGCGAACGCCACCTATGTAAGCAACCATCTTTCGAAAGACTAGGTAGCCGAGCGCCACGCGAACTTTATTGGTGGGGCCGCGGAATTTGAACCCGACGAACCCATCAATGGTTTGGCCCCACGACGTCACTCTTCCACTCTTCCCGTTCAATCAATGTTCAATCGTTCGTGGTTCGCCCTCGTTCCTGAATTTGTTTCCCCAAGCGGCTCCAGATGTACGTTATGTTTTTCTCTATTTCCTTCCTCGTCTTGTTTCCTCTTAGCGCTTGTTGACGTGTTTCCTGGCTGACGCTGTATCACCCCACCGGTCCAGGCTTCTCTAAACACCTCGACGCTAACTTACGTTGTTGAATGCAGCCCGAGTCGGTCAGAGGTGACGAAATGATGGACAGTCAATGTGAAGAAGGATCGTGGTGCTGATTCGCTCCCGATGGCCCTTGGTTCTTCGACACATCAAGATTCGCGCATTGTCATAATCCTCCACGCTCTTTATCACGGGCCACACTCACTTATGGACCGTCCGAACGCACCCTCTTCGAACCGACGTCCTTCTCCAACCTCTAAACTTCAAATACCTCCGGTCACCCTGGGCACCCCGAACTAAACTGACTCCTCCAAGGCTGCTGTTTGTGGAGTCCGACGTTGATTCCACGTGTGATTGGGAGTGCAGCTGCGTAGGTAGCCTAGACCGTTCTCTGAGGCCTTCGTCTTATAAGTATCCGCCGAAGTCGTATACGGATGCGCGATATACGCTTGCGTGTCCACTGAGCATAGCCGAAGTCCTCTGGACCATTCGACGCAACATACCCTCTCAGACAAAAAGCCTTCGACTGTCCTTTTACTAGGCATTCCATAAGGTGTTGAGATATCCTAGTCAAACAAACAGTACGTTCTACTATCACCAACCACACAAGCACCTTGTTCCCGGCACGAGGACTCACGCGTGTTCTGATTGTGCTCGATCCGCAGGACTTCATAAAAACCTTACTCGTTCTCCGCCCGCCATCGACCGTGATCGTCCATCATCGACAGCCGTCGATCCGTTCCTGCTATGACGTCGAGGATGGGTGACCGTGACTCCGACTCCGAACCTGTACTCCAAAACCAAGATGAACTTACTACTACTGGTACCGTGACCGCGACTCCGTTGAATGTGCACAGTTCGTCGTCGTGGCTGACTCCGCCACGAATTGTAGTACCCCCGACGACTGACATTCCGACAAGTCCTGTTGGACCTGAAGAGTCGGCCATTCAACGACAGCAGGGAGCTGGCGTTTTTCCATTCTCTATGGTAGAGGATGATCAACCGTCCAGACAGTCGCAGTGAGCATAAATTCTTTATTTAAGGTGGATGTGGATTCCTACTCGCTGGGCTCATCGTTGTGCAATTGTTTATTCTCCAGGTATTCCGGTGAGGTTCGTATTGCTCCGGGCAGTCAGGTTTGACATTCGCCCTCTTCACGTTGCTTTTCGGATACCACTGACGGAGCGATATGCTGAATCGTTTCATCTTTACAGGCAACTTCTCATTCTCTCGCCAGGTTGTCAGACTACTCACAAACACTGCTCACCGCCTTACCGTCAGAATCATCCCACACTTATCCCTACTTTCTGCACACTGGGGCCGCAAATATCGCGTCGTCTTCAAGATTGTTACCGACTCGAATGCACTTGGACGTACAGCCACAGCCGGGGTGCGTTGATTCTACCTTTGCTTTCGGGAGTCGCTGATGATTCTCAGTGACCGAGCTTGGCGCGGGTTCGCTATCGCTAACTTTTCAGACTGAGGCTGGATACTGACGGTCGGAGCTCTAATTCCCAACAGGTTTAAACCTCATCATTCTTCTCGTAAGCCCCTGCATGCTGACCGTTCATCCCCTTCTTATTCAGATCCTCAACTCCAACCTCGCACCTACATCAGTATCCTCCCAAAATATCGCCTCAACTTCGTTCCCCCCACCCTCCATCCCCACCTCGCAATCACTTCCACTCCCACTACCCCTTCCACTCCCCATCCCCCACATCCACCGCCTCCCCGCCGAACTCCTCGGCTCCATCTTCTCCTTCACCTCCGCCCACCCCTGCTCCGTCGAACGCTACCTCCGGGGCGAAGACCCGCACTCCATCTCCCTCCGCCTCAACATACGCGCCCGCACCGCGCTTTCGCTCTCGCACGTATGTCGGAAATGGAGGCATGCTGCGTTGTTGCATACGGGCCTTTGGGCGAGGATAGATGGGCCGAGGTATGGGCCGGTGCCGAGTCCGGATTTGTTGGCTGAAGGTAGCGGGGTGGATGTGGGTATGGGCGGGTATGGGTTTCGGTTTGGGTATGGGCTCGGCGTCGGTCCTGGCAGTGGTAGTGGCGGCGGCGGCGGTGGAGGCGATGGTGGATCGCCCCAGGCATCGATGAGCACGAACGACTGGCCGCGCGCCTGGGAACCCGAAAAGAACGAATGGGGTCTCGTCAACCTCTGCCTCGAACGCTCCAAGAACGCCCCGCTCTACATCTCGGACATACACTGCTCCATGCCTCGCACCATCTTCCTGCACTCGAACCGTCTCAAATCGCTCTGCACCTCGAGGCAAATATATCGTGGTAATCTGCTCGATGGGCTTTCGATGCCAATACTGGAGTCGCTCGTTTGTGATGCTAGTTCCGCTGCGACGGGCACGGGAGAGGGGGAGAGGGAGGGGACGATTTTCCCGGAGGTTGTGTTTAGGAGCAGGTTTCCGAAGTTGAGGAGGTTGTATTTCAAGGGCGTGAGTGCGTGGCCGGGACACCATTTTGAGAGACTGACGCATTTAGCGCTGAGCGGCTGTGAGAGGCCGGAAGTGGGCTTGGGCGAGTTTTTGGATCTGTTGAGGAGGTGTGCGGGGCTGGAGGTTTTGGTTTTGTCGGAGTGGTTCCCAAAAGCTGATCCGGAGCCCGACGATAGAGCTACCGGTGGTGGTGGTGGTGGTGGGAGAGTGGCAGGAGCAGGGGGAGGTGAGAGACGAGGGTACGAGCCGGTCGTGTTGGATAGACTGAAGCATCTAACGCTCGAACAACGAACGATCCAGGCATTCCACACCTTGCTCGCCCAACTCCGTCTCCCAGCCTTTACCGCCATCCGTCTCGAACAATCGCCACCAGCCCGCCGCTTCCTCCCAGCTCCCGTCCCTCCTGGTCCCCCCAACACAACCAACGCAGACCCCGACGCTGTATCCCACTCAGCATCCGTCTCGCACTTCTCACCCAGCACGATCTTCTCCCGTATCCTCCTCCTATCCCGGTCCAGACCGTACCTCCACCCGCGCTCTCCACACGATTCAGAGTCGGAGCTCAGGGGCGCGAAGAATGTAGAGATTCGGAAGAGGGACGTGCAGCTTTTTGCGTTGGATAGGGATGGAAAGGGCGGGATCGCGTGTTTTTCGGATCCGCCGGGGAGCGCGGGTGGTGGTGGTGGTGAAGGAGGAGGAGGAGGGCAGGGTGGACAGGGAGGGAGGGAAGTGTTGAAGTATTCGAGACAGAGGGAATGGAATTTACCGTCCGCCTCATCGTCATCATCATCCTTCCCGCCTTCGACATTTTCTTCGTCAACAGGAACGTCATCGAGCTCCGGTTCCGGTTCCGGTTCCAGCTCCTTCGACATTGACGACGTACACGCCATTCACGAAAACGACCCCGAACCGAACATATACAACCCCCCACACATGGTTACCCCCCTCGACTTCACACATCTCACCTCCCTCGCACTCATCCTCCCGCATCCTCTGCTCTCGCTCACCGACCAAAATCAAACCGAGCCCTACGTCCTCCAGTCGTGTAGCACGAACGGTCTGCTGCAAGCGCCCAGTCTTCGTGAATTGACGGTCTGTGAGCGCGCGCTGCGGTATGATGTTTGGGAGAGGTTGGGGGAGGGGTATCCGAGGTCGTTGGAAGTCTTGAGTGTCGTTGGACCGTTCGAAAGGGTCGGGAGGAATGGCGATGGAGATAGCGATGGAGACGACAGTATGAATAGTGGTAGGAGTGGGGGGAGAAGGACGATGGGCACGATCGAGTTGTTGGCGAGGGTTTTGGCGAGAAGGGAGAGGGCGGGTGGTGTGACTAGGACGGGGATCGGAACGAGTTTGGCGGCGGGGATGGGAATGGGGCAGAGCGGGAGGATTGGGATGGTGAAGCTGTTTGTTGTGGATCCAGCAATTGCTGAAGAGCATGCAGAGGCGATAGAGAGGATTCGCGGCTTGGTGGGCACTTTGGAGGTGCATTGCGTCGAAGTCGACGAGACACTTGGGGATGGAGGCGGTGGCATTGGGGGTGCGGACTACGTTTCTGGGGGTGTGAGTCGGACGGAGGCGTTGAAGCGGGAGAGGGAGAAGGTGGAAGATGACTTGTGGGGGAGTGTGCCGGAGTTGCTGTCGGAGGGATGGGGAACGGCTTGGGGGAGAGTTGAGTGAGTAGTGTTCAGAGCTGGATGGAAATGTGCTGTAGGGATCGGCTTTTGAGCAGTGGACGATATTTTTGGGGGTGTTTGGTCTTTCCTTCGACCTGGGGTGGCATCTTCTTTTCTTCTTCCTCTTCATGCATATTTTGCTCAGGCCTTCGCGAATCGCTTTGCGTTGGTCTCAAGGACAGGCTTTCGTTGCAACTGTATATCCATTTTCCTGGTTCACTGTACGCACGTATTACTTGGTCTATAATTTCACATCACTACATACTTGCATTCATCGCATGTAATTACCTTACGGCGAGAGCTCGGAGGCGTAATAGTGGTGTGGCCCGGTGCCGACTCGGTTACGCCACATCTAAATTTCTTTTTCTCTGACATTCTCACAACGCACGCACACATTCACCACTTTCCCCTTCTTCTCTCATGTCCACAGCCCTCTCGACCTTTGTACCATACCTCATTGCCAATATTAATTGACCATGACTTTCACATGAAGACGGGTGGTGCCTAACAAGTAAACCGGTCCGGCGATATGCCTCCATTTTTGCGTCCGGCTCCGGAACTTTCTGTTCGACGATCATTCTATCTTTGGCGCTCGCCATTGTTCCATTCCAATCTGCTCACTGTCTTGAACGACGACGACGACAACTTGCGCTTCAGGACTATTCCCAACGACCATTCTCTCAACTTGGATACCAGGCTCAGCGTCTCAGACTGAAGAACAAAATGATACTCTCTACCTCCTTCCTCAGACTCGCGACGCTCCTATCCGTGTTCTCTGTCGTCCTTGCTTCGTCTTCTGCAGAGCCGTTTAATCCTCGAAGCTACAAAAAAGAGGTGGCGACGTGTAAAGCTGTGCATAGGGCAGAAGGGAAGGATGTGGACATCGATATTCGTGCGTGTTGTTTCTTTGCCTTTTTGTTCATTTGTGCTCGATAGAGGTGGACGGAGTTTGTTGGAGGTGGGTTACATGGGTGGTTGGAAACTACGTGTGATTTAAAAGGATTTAAAAGGATTTGTAAGCGTTGAAGAGGTTTATGCATTGAACGTAGGGAGACGTCGTTGAAAGACGGCACTGCTCGGTCAGTCTTTTATGACCACCCGCATGACCCGGATGCCTCAAATTAGACGATTCAATGGGTGGAAACCCCATGTCGTTGCACAATGGATTAGACTCTTGTCGTTACGACCTCTCGGAGGTAACACCGTTTGTACGACGAAGAGAGGGACTGGCGTAATCTCGAGCGCCACCCTCCGCGCCCAAAAAATACGCCACAGTTCGCTCTAGCCCCTATTGTTTCCTCCTACACATCAATGACCCTTTATGCTCTATCGTGGACTTACTTCTCCTCGATGATAATTGTTACTGACACTACCGTCTTGTAGATTATGTGGATATAAACCCCGAAGCGGAACAGACAATGATCTTCGTTCATGGGTGGCCCAGTCTCTGGAGTAGCTGGAAGTACCAGATCGAGGAATTTAAGGTATATCTTGGCATTCACAAACTTTTCTTCTTCAATGAGCAGCAAATATACCACCACTTCTTCACATACCCCTCATATACATCTAAACCAATAGCTCATTTACTCCTAACGTGCATCATATCCGTCCAACCCCTGTCCCTCCACACTTCATCCACCCATCCCTCTCCTCACTCGCCATCCCACCCACACTATATCATTCTAATCTTCCTATACATATTACTCACCTTCCCTCTTCTGCAGGATGACTACCGCCTCCTCGTCCCCGACCTCCGTGGGTTCGGCTCGTCGACACATCCAGACGATGTCAAGTCCTCGGGAAATATGGGCGATATGGTCTCCGATCTTGTTTGTGTGTTGGAGAAGGCGGGCGTCGAAAAGGCGATTTGTGTTGGGTGAGTATGCGTTGTCATCTTCCTCGCCGTTTTTCTTTTTTCCTTCGTCCTACCTAAAATTGGGTGATGTCTCTTGGTCCTTCGCCTCCGAACTTCATCACATTTTTCCACGATCAAGATAACATGAAGTGCTGACTATGGCTCGTGATCTGACTTGCAGGCACGATTGGGGTTCCCAGATCTGTTACGAGGCGGCGAGGTCGAGACCTGATATATTCACCGCAATCGTCGGAATCGCGATCCCCGTGCGTCTTTCCTAATACAATACAGCATCCTGCACACCATGCTAACATCGCGCGGACACGGAACAGTACATTCCCTCCCACGGCCCCTTCATCCCCATCGCAGCCCTAACCACGCAACTCCCCCGCCTCTCCTACCAGATCTTCTTCGATAGCGCGACGCCGGCCGCGATCGCAGAGCTCGAGAAGGACGTACGGAGGACGTTGAGGGGCACGTTGAGGACTGTGGAGACTGCGCCGCCGAGTGGGTTTTTGGAGAGTCGGGAGAGCTTTTTGGAGGGGTGGAGGGAGGTTGGGGAGGTGTGTTCTTTTGTTGACTTTGGCGTTTTGTGATGTGAGGAGGAGAGCGAAGGAGTGTGTGCTGATGCGTGCGTGGGGGGGTGTGATTTTGTAGATCGACCCGATTCCGTTCTTTACGCCGGACGAGGAGGATTACTGGGTGGAACAGTATGCGATTCAGGGGTTTAGGAATAGTACGTCTTCATCTCCTTCTATCTATCTGTTCACCTATTTTTTATCATAGTTGATCACGTTGCTGACTCTCTCCTCATGCTTGTCTACGTGTTCGTTCGGACATACAGCGTTGCAGTTCTACACTACCGAGGTCTGTCCTTTTGTTACTGTATCATAATTCCTGGACGACAGATGAACTAACCTAAATTTTAATCCCTAGAACCGCAAAGCATCCTGGAAAATCGCGCATGATCACGGGAATCACACGATCCCCCAACCAGTGCTGAGTATCCTGCCTGACCAGGTAAGCTCTTTCACAATCCCCCTCATTCAAGTTCACTCTCCCCTCCTTTCTTCCGCTCCTATCCATCTCCATCTTCTTGGTAGAACAATGCGAATTCGCTGACTGATGAACCTGAACACTTGACTATTTATAGGATCCCGTAGCGAACTGGGTCCTCGCTGCGAAACTATTACATTCGGCGGATTTCTTGCCGGATTATGAGATGCATGTACGTTCATCGTTATCCTCCCCCGGACCGGCTTTGACTGACCAACACCGAACCCATCGAATCATCGACACTCATACTAATTTCCACGACACCATCCTCTTCTTCTTTTGTATATTATATATACAGGAACTCCACGGCGCGCACTGGGTACACCTTGAGAATCCAGTCGAGACTAATAAAGTCATGAGGAGCTGGTTGGAGGGGCTGGAGAAGAGAGGAACGAGGGCGACGGAAGAGGAGGCTGTGGGTTCGTCGGATGGGAAGGCTGACGAGGAAAGGGTCAAAGATGAGCTCTAAGTGTGGTGTTAAGTCCTCACACATCAGAACTCTGGCGAGCCGACTCGACTGAATTGACAATCGGTCGATGTTAGAGCCACATTTTGCTTGAGCTGGCGGCGACTTTGCGATTTTGGTGTTGACTTCCAGATCCCAGTCAGAAGAGAATGCAGCTTCGGAGGTGCACAACTTGAACTCGGGGACTTCAAGTTAGAAGTAAGTAATGCAGGTATTGTGCGAGATATGGCGGTGTCTCTGTGTATTCCACCACTGGTCTTGCATCCATCTTGATGTCAATATCATGTGCGACAACAGCGAAGAGAAAGAAGTGAAGAAAACAGACAGGGGAAACAAGCTTGAATGCGAAGGTCGGGTCAGCTTTACCCGTGGAAAACCGCGTTCGCCTTCTCCATCGCCGTATTGCGTCATACTCATTACAGCAATTTCTATTTCATCTGCCCCATGGCTGAGTTGGTTACAGCGTCCGACTGTTATGTTCTTTCTCTCGCGAGAGCAGTTAACATCGGAAGGTCGTGAGTTCGAGCCTCACTGGGGCAGTTAGACCACTTGGCTATTATCAATCTCATCTTTTTGCTCTCCCTGCGATTCTTTTACTTGTTGTGCGGAAGCCTTAGATGAGTTGGAAGGATTATAGCTACTCGACTCTGCGAGCATGGACATTTGGTTGGTTGGTTTTCTTGCGAATGAAGTGAGTCCACTTCCTTCTCACCTGACCGACGCTTTGAACGGAGACATAGCACGTTCACGGGATCTTCAACCTCCAGTTTCCTCGATGTAAGGTACTTATATTGATAATATTCGAGTTAGAATCAAACTCGACTTTCTGTCTGTGATTAGCATACATACATGTACTTATGATGTCGTATCTCAGGCTGTCAAGCAGACTCCTCTTAACTCAACGGTGACGTAGTAAGTAGTGGACGTATGATCCTATACGACTTGAAGTACACACAGTAAAGGTAAGCTGCTCAGAATGAGCATATGTATGTTCTGAACCTTAGACTTTGAGCGCCCTTCCGAGTCCGCAGTTAGACATCTACAGTATGATCTGTGTACGCGAAGTACGTACAATTGTACCTCGACGTCCGGTATAGTCGCAAACATGCGTTCGAGTCAACGGGCGTCGATGATTCAGAGACGAGAAGTGTACAGGGGCAATGACCATAACCGCCAGTGAAAGATGAGTCCGAGTGGTACCTCCAACTCTAAGTTCAAACGCCACCACACGCCCGACGCACGCTTCGGCCTGCTCTTTCAAGCGTTACAGTAAACTTGATTGAGCGGCGAAAGTCTCGAACTCGACGAGTCGGACTTTGAGGCTACTGAAGTGTAAGAGGATGGGGATCCCGGATGAGAGGTAGGCTCTAGAGCTTCCTGACCTGTTGTGCGTGTTACGAGACTGGATGAGGAGGGCGAAGTGCGCCGGGTGTGGGTTGGCAGTGACCGACAACTGTACGGGCCCTGGGAAATGTACATAGTGGTAGCCTGTGTGCGCACTGATAGGCATGAGCATATGGAGAGAATGAAGGCGAGAGGTCCGGTACAGGGACATGAAATGCATGAATAGTGCGACAGTCGTTCATCTCGTTACATGAATGAACGTCCATTCTCAAGCTTGAGTGATAACAACCCCATCTATGAGAGTCCGGAGGGTCACTGGCGAGAACCAAGAGTCGGCGGAGCGGAACGTCGCTAGCGTTCCGGGATAGAACTTGCCACCCAGCGAACGCGTGGATCACGCTTTGAAGGGTCGGGAGGAGGAAGGCTGTGTATGTTTAGACTGCAGAGAGAATGAATAGGGGCTAATCGTTCGAGCGACGACCTCGGGCTCACAGGCGCTTCAAGTTGTGAGTCCTTTGCCACGCGGAATGGTTGACGTAATGTGTCCGGGACCTGTGTAGCAAAGCATTATTGGTGAAAGAGGAATGGTCAGTTTGCGTTGGCGACGACAACGTCACCCACGTCGGTACAAAGACGTTATAGCCGTACTGACCGTCTCCTCGAGGCACGCCACCCAACTTTGCATGAATCTCCGAAGCGTCGTCTACGCCATACGAGGCATCATCGCCGACGCTACTGATAGCGATGCGGCGTGCCTCCTACGTTCCTCGAAGGACACGTTCATATACGAGCATCGATAGGGACGAAGGGGCGTCTAACAAAGGCTCGAGCGTCCCAGAGTCGGAAACAAGGCTCGCGGGAAACGGACGTCGGCGAGCGTGGTGACGTAACCCGCCGTCTGGCTGGCGATGATCGTCTGTTGCTTCCGCGAGTCGCCACATCGCACGTCGACCGCCGTCTTTGTTCTCCTCCTTGTGTCCCGATTCGGCGAGGTCAACAAGGGTGTACTATTTGGGCATGAAGACGGCCTGGCTTTATATTCGCGTGCGCGAGGCGAAATAATCAGACTGACATCGAATTGTATCCGGACCGAGGCGTCTGCAGCTGTGATCTGCCTCGAGGCGTAGATTGCCATACGAGGCCGCCCACTGAGCACCTACCTCGTTGCAATTGTGCTCCGCCTGCAGGCTGCACGCCTTCGCTTGCCTCCCGTCCTCTTCTTCCTTCTCTTCCCTCTCGCGAATCTCACCAGCCAGCCGCGTCCCAGGCCTCGTTGGAACCGCGAGTACAGTCGACTAGCCGCACAGTCATCCTTTTGTACGTCCCTTTTCACGCTCCGATACAGATCCCATCCTGTTGTCCTATCTACCTTCCCCCGACTCCCTTTCTACTCTCTACCTCGCCCCCGCCCTCACATCCTCCTTTCACTGCCACCTGTCCGCTCGTCTATCTCCTGTTCGCTTCTTATTAGTCCGAATAAGACGCATCGCTCACTCGATTTGAACTTGCCATCCCATCCAATCGAAATCGCCCCGACTACGTACTACGTACTCATCACGGCCACCCTCCCAAAATGACCACGCAATCGCCTCCGCTGAATAGGAAACTGGCGGCCATGCAAGGTAAGGCTATTTCCTGTCACTTCAACTTCACTTCCTTCCTTTATTTTTTTTTCTATCTTTATTTTACCTTTTCGCTATCAACTTCGTCATCGCCTCGCCGTCACAAAGAAAGAAAGATCGAACTCGATCGCTCGTTGAGATCCGAGTGTAAAACTTCAGTGAGGTCAGCGCTTGCGTGGCCCTCTCCTGCCTCGTTTGAACCCCCTTCGAAGGACACACCACGGGGGCTCGACTTGTGGTCCTGTGGTCCTGTGTTTTTGTCTGCTGGGGCTTGTGTGTTGTTGGTGGTGTTCAGCTCCATTGCGCCACCTTCCTCTTCTCTACGCAACCATAACCCTTATCCACGTTTACACCCGTCCCTTTACAATTTCCAGTCACAAGACTAACGGCGTCTTTCTCTCTCTTTTGCTCACTGTCATCGTACTCACAATGTTCATGAAACGCACGCCAACAGGTCCGAACATGTCTCCCCGAACGGCCTCGCCCTCGCCTTCCTTCCGTGAACGCGAGAGAGCGGAGCGGGAACGAGGTGAGCCTTTCTTTCTTTCTTCCTCTTTCTTTTTTCGTTCTTTTTTTCTTTCCTCTCATCCGAACTTTCGTAACTTTGAGTTCTCCGTCCCGTGTTATTAACTTCTTCTCCTTCTTGTCTTCCATTCTCTTACATTTTTTTTTGTTTCTATGCGCCACCCTCGATCATAACTCCAACTCCAACTCGAACCCGAACTCCAACTTCAACGCCACCCTCTTCCAACTCTTCCCTACCTCCAACCTAAACCCTCTCCGACTCTGACCCACCATGGCACGAAATCCCAACGCAGACCGCGAACGCGACCGCAACCGCCCCACCCGCGGCCAATCCATCTCCTCCACCAACACCCTCCCCTCCTCTTCTTCCACCACCCAATCCCCTCCATCCCAATCCGCCTCCCAACCCACCTCCCAATCCGCCTCGCAGTCCCAAATCCAACTCTCCCAAACACACGCCCAAGCACAAACACACACCCAACTCTCCCAAGCACAAGCACACAACCACGCCCAACTAGCCCAAGCCCACAACCAACAACCCTCCCCCACCACCTCCATAGCCTCCCACACGGGGTCGATCGGGAGCGTTGGATCTATTGGCTCAGGATCGCATGTTTCTACGAGTAGGAGGGCGAGTTCGCCATTGACTTTGCCGGGGACGTTGACGGGGATGGGAACGGGGATGGGCATGGGATCGGGGATGGGGATGGGGACGGGAGGAGGAGGGATGGGTATGGGAGGAGGAGGAGGAGGGGGAGGAGCAGGAGTGGCGCCGTTACAACCGAGTGCGAGGAAGTTACCTTCGCCGAACGCTTCGAGGTCTCCGAAAGCTGAGTCGCCGAGCCCGGAAAGACAGGCGCAGGCGCAGGCTCAAGTCCAAGTCCAAGACCGCGAGCGCGACCGTGATCGTGATCGTGAACGCGATCCTCAGCGTGAAAGGGACAGAGAAAGAGAAAGGGACAGAGAAAGGGAGCGCCACAGCTACACCCCGCCACCCCCATCCTCCTCATTCCCACACGGCCCCCCGCCACCGGGACCCGTCCATTCCATGTCACAACCGAACGTGAACATCCACCACGGTTCGTCGATGTCGCTTCCGATGCAGATGCATATGCAGGGCCAGGGACACCAGATGCCGATGGGTCCGCAACATTCGTTATCGCAGCCTTCGGTGCCTTTACATCCCGCGTACGCCCAACAGCAACAACAACAACAGTTCCAATCACAACAAGCCCAGTTCCAGCAGCAATTCCAGTCGCAACAACAACAGGGCGGAGGAGGAACCCTCCCACGCCGTATCCCCGTGCCTCCGCTGGACAGAATGGACAGGATGGATTCGTTCCAGATGACGCCCCAGTTGATGGCCGATATCGATAAAGCGCACGCCGCCCAGCAACACGGGACGCTCAGCAGCGTCGGGAGCGTAGGGAGCAATCTCTCGAGCGTCGGGATGGGACCCGTAGGAAGCGGTATGGGCATGGGTATGGGCATGGGCATGGCGAGCGTTTATCCGGCCAGTGGGGGGATACTTGCTGGTTCTGGGATGCCACAGCCGCATAATGTGCCGCTACCTGGAAGTGCTGGTGGTATCGGTACTGGAACCGGAACTGGTACTGGAACTGGAGCGGGAAGAGGCGATAGTCATTCGCCTCCGAACCAAAATCTGTACGGGACGTCGGGGGTGGCGTATGCGGGTGGCGCGTCTTCGAACTCGTTGCCGAGGAGTGCGTTATTCGAGAGTGGGAGTCCACCCAGGGAGGGTATCATAGGCAGTATGGGTGGTGGTGGAAGTATGGGCGGTGGTGCCGGGTCGATGGGAAGTATGGGAGGTGTGGATGGGGGAAGGGGGGACAGAGATAGAGGGAGTAAGCGGGAGAGTAGGGAGTTGAGTCCGCGCGAGAGGGAGAGGGAAAGGGAGAGCTTGCAGCGTCGAGGATCCGTCAAGCGCGAACTTCCACCTCAGCCTCAGGTCATTTCTTCGACCTCGCCTTCCCGTGATCGCGAGCGGGAAAGGGATAACTCTCCGGCATATCGTACGCCCGTTGGCTCGCCTGAACACGGGACTGGAGGAGGAGCAGGAGAGGCTCGAGGCACACCACCCGCCGTGTCGAGGCTTTCCTCCACGACTTCCGTACCCTCGCAACATTCGTCCCAGCAACAGCACGTGTACCAGACCACGACGAACGCAGGCCAAACCCCCCCTCTCCAGTCCATGGCGCGCACACCCGACAAGTCTCTACCGTTCCAGGAAGAACCGGAGGACGAGCACGAGCACGAGCACGAACGGGACTTCGGACGGCCTTCGCAGCCCCCCGCGCAACCTCAGTCGCAGAGGTGGCATTCGCCTACTTCCGCCGCTGGGAATGACTATCGACAGCAGCATCCTCAGACCCAGACCCAGCAGCAGCAAGACGATCCGCGCAGGGATCCAGCCCGGCACATCTACTCCCCCCGTCCTTCCGCGGACATCAACCTCCACCGATTCGACGACGTCCCTCTCCCCTCCGATTCTGACGATTTTGATCTCGAAGAAGACGGGCGAAGGAGCCGGCATGGACATGAGTCACCCGCACGGTCGCCGCATAGCCAGGGTAGCAGAGGGAGGGACGAAGAGCGACAGAGGGAAAGGGAGCAGGAGCAGGAAGTCGATCAGAGCGATGAGAGTTATACGCCGAGGTCGCCTGTGCAGGCGCTTCCGCCTGATATTCCCGTCCCTAATGCGAATCCGAGGTCTGGGTCGACTGGCGCTGCTCGTGCGGATGGTACAGGGATCGGAGGCCACAGTCGCGGGGATAGTAATGGTGCAGGCCACTCTCGCGGAGATAGTACGGGCCACGCTCGCGGCGACAGTTTCGGCCACTCTCGTGGGGACAGTATCGGTGCGAGCGGTGGGAAGAACTCACCGTTTAGACAGCAGCTCCCGAGGGTGAAGAATAGGAATGGGTCGACGGATCATGTGGGTTTGAGGACGTTCGATAGTCATTTGTTTGAGAGTACGGTGGTGGATAGGTTGAGAGCTGGCGGGGAAACGCCACAGCATGAGCACGAACATGAGGAGAGGGAGCAGCATGGTTCACGGCGAGAGCAGGATGGACAGAGGGGGTACGGGCAGAGTGAGTATCGTCATCATCTGGTTGCTCAGCAGATGCAAGCGAACTGACGATTGTTACAAATACGTTCAGGTTATCCGCCACTACAACCTCATCATCGACCTGATGTTCGAATCCCAGATCATGTCCTTCGTCAAATGGGGCCTTACCTCGAAACCGAACACTTCGAGGATCCCATTGCGGCGTTTTACCAAGACTACCTGAACTCACCCATCGCTTCTCGCGCGAATTATCACTTCAACGCTCAGACCGTTCCCTCCAATCTAAACGCCTACGCCACCAACAATTCTCAGCACTCCAACTCCAACTCGCACGACTCCTCGCATCTCAATCCCAACTCAAACAACCTGAACACCCACTCGAACCTCACCTCCGCCAACTCCCGCCCCGGAGCGCCCATTCCCCCGACTCCGCATAGCCAAACCGCGCCTCCCTCTCCCTCGCCTCTGATCTCAGGCCACGCGAACCTCGCAGGAAACAACTCTTCGAAACCGGTCCTTCCGCCGTATAGTCCAATTCCGCCGGGTGGCTCGCCGTACCCGTATCCTTATGGACATATTAGGAGAGGGATGGGATATGCAGAGTCGCATGCGGGGACGAATACGGGGACGGGCCTGGATGGGTTTGATGGGATGGGCATGGGCATGGCTGGTATGAACGGCGGTGGTGGTGGCGTGAACGGTGCTGGAGGCGGAGGTGGACCAGGTGGGATGAGCATGAGCGAAGGTGGAGGCGACGCAGGAGGGAGGATGAGCGTTCTTTATGACGAGGAAGCGATCCGACAACAGATGGCGTTACAGAGGCAGATATGGGCCTTGAACAACGGAGGGATGGTCTCGGATTCGACGCTCAGTCCGAGCTCGACGCCCTTCCCCGGTCCAGGGTATAATCCTTGGCAGTTCTTGCAGACTACGCGTGTCTTTGGAGGCCCTGGAACCGTTGGTGGAGGTGGTATGATGGGTGCCATGAATGGGATGAACGGTGGGTATGGGATGAACGGAGCAGGTGGGTATGGGAGAATGGGCATGGGCATGGGCGGCGGATATGGCGCTGGTAACGGTGCTGGCGGAAGAGGACGTATGGATTCAGCCGCAAGTATTCGCTCGTCACCGAGTCACGAACCCGTCCATCTGCCGATCCCACCACAACTTCGAAGTCGAGCGTTACGGAAACGGGAACGATCAATTAACCTACGAATGACGCAGGGTGGGACGGTCAGAGGTCCGAAGGGAGGCGGGACGAAGGGAGATGGGACGAGGAAGCCACCGCCTAGGGTTGAGAGTACGCAACCCAGGGAGACGAGTCCCGAATTGAGTTCTGGTGAAGAGACGGCTGGGGAACTCGATTCGAAAGCTGCGCCCAGTGAGCGGTATGGCCGTACCCCCTCCGTTTCCGCCGAGAGGATAGATAACGCGTGGGGAGCGGAGGATAGTACGTTGAGTGAGCCGGAGGACTTCGAAGAGGGTGAGTGGGTGGATGAGGAGGACGATTTGGCGATGACAGGAGGCATAGATGGGGAAGAGGATGAAATGTTGCAGTTGGAGTATCATCCGAGTTATGTGAGCAATCTAGATAAGAGACGGAGGCGGTGGAAGACGAGGTGGGAGGGTTTGGTCCGTGCTGTACGTGCTGATTTTATACTGTTTCGATTTCCATCAACGCATATACTTATTTTTACGCTCGCATGTAGTTCCAAGCTCTTGACAGAGAAACAGACGCCACGCTCGTCCTTCTCGCCTCTCCATCACACAACAACACCCTCCACTCCCTGTCATCCCGTTCCCTCCGTCGCTCACCCCACGCCTTCACCCGCTCCCCCGAAATGTCCACGATCCGCTCTTCCTTCTCTCATCTCGCCTCCAAACGTCAAGCCGCTCGTTCCCAGGTAACATCTCTCCTCGACCGCCTCTCCCTTGCCGGAGGCTCATCCCTTTCCTCTGACGGATCTCCTACGACCAATGGAGAGGGTGGAAGAGAGAGAGAAGAAGAGTTGAGGAGGGCATTGGAGGCTGCATTGGGGAGTTTGAGTGCATTGGGGGGCATCTATGAGAGGAGGGAGATGAGGTGGGTAGAGGAAATGAGGAGGTTGGATGAGGATAGAGAGAAGGTGGAACTGCTGCTTGGTCAGGTTCTTGGCGTCGGGATGGGCGGTGGTCCTAACATGGGAAGTATGGGAATGAGCATGCCCGGGATCGGATCAATGAGCAGTTTGGGTGGTATGGGAAGTGTGAACAGTATGAATGGAATGGGCGGCATGCCGGAGAGCGTCGGTGGTGGGGCACCGGTTCAAGGTCATCGGAGGGGGTATAGCGCAGGCGATTCACCTGGGCTGAAGGCTCCCAAACCGAGTGTACCGATCTGATCTGAGTCAATCTCAGTGCGGAATGAGTGTACGATTGCAAGACCTCTTATGCTTCTTTTTGCACGAATATTTATGATATGCACGATTCGTACGATACACTACTCTGATGGATGGATGACTGCACGACTCCTGAGCTCGTTTTCTGCTTGTTGTTTTCTTTCTTCTTTTTCCCCTGTTGTTTTCTATTGTTCAACATTTACCCCTTTGCTCGTCTTGCGCTTGGAATTGCCACACTACTCGTCCGAATTTGACTCTACATGTTGTCTGTTGTCTGGCCTGATACCTGTACAATCCAGTGCGCGCCGTATAAATACATTTTTGTTTGTTCTGTCTGAAATACCAATGCCGTCTATTGCACAAGTGGTGGAATCCTCGCCGTGGTGTAGCGCGGTTGGACGACAGCTACGTGAGATCAAAATCGGATTCCTGAGATGTGGCGTTGGTTGACCTGCGCCACCCCTCATCCTCTTCGACTAATCTTCGACTGAACTGCTCGCGATTAATCTGAATATAATAATCGACCATTTTTCTGCAAGAATCCGTCATTCGTGGAGGAGCAGAGCTCAAAACATAGGCCATCAAAACATGGCTATTCATTCGGACGACAAACTGCATACACTTCCTTGTCAATGATACTAGCGTGTTTGTCACATAGATTGTACAGCTGTCCTTAAAGATACAAGTATTCTTTTCCACATCCTCCAAAAAACCTGAACTTACATATTCAGTACACATTCCTCAAGTCTCCAAACCCTGTCTCCACTTCCTCAACTCCATTCCTTCCATACACTCCTACCCATCCGAATTGAATACATACTCTGGATCCCCATGCCCTCACGCCTCCCCTCTCTTCTTGAAATCCTCCAAACAATCCTTTATCATCTGCTCTACGCCTATGTACTTGATCCCCAAAATTCTCTCCGCTTTCGAGACATCATACAAGAGCTCGTATTTCTTTGCTTTGGTGCTGCCGGGGTTTCCCTTTGGGAGGTTGGGAAGGATGGGAGGTGTTATGGCATTGGCGATGTCGACTGAATGTATGTATTTACGTCAGCTCTCCGAATGGTCGTGAAGAAAGTGGAAAAAAAGAAGACACCCAAAGCAAAGGAATTGTACGCAAACGAAGATAAAGTGGACAAACGAAAGAACGCATGGAGATTAAGGGCACAAAAACAAATAAACGCACCGAAATCCTGCCACCAATAACACCCCGAGGCAACGATCATCCTCTCCCCGCCCGCCGCCTCCTTCTCTGCCGCCAACACATGTGCATTAGCGAGATCCCGCACATCGATCCAGCAGTTTGAGGCCGAGGCCAGGGCCTCGTTGGAGAGTTTACCGGCGACGACGGCGTCGTAGAGTTGTTGCATGGATGTGTTCAGGGAGGAGAGGGATGAGACTTCGTGAATTGGGGGCTATATATCGATGTGGATGATGTGGCGATCAGCCGATGGCGGAGGAGGAAGGAGGGAACAAGAGTAGAACGTACACCGAAAACGAACGGAGGGTTCAACACCGTCAGGTCCCAACCAATCTCGGACTTGTTCTTCTCATAAAACTCCCAAGCAGCTGTGTTGCGAGATCGCTCTCAACTCCACGCACAACAACCTCCACATAAGGACTCAGACAACGTACCTTTCTCAGCCAAAGTCTTCGACGCACGGTAGATGTTCCCGGGGTTCGCCTTGTTTCCATTCTCGGTCACATCCTTGATGGCGGGTTCGTTCCAGGACGTTTCATCGAATTTAGATGGAATCTTGTAGCCGGATTGGAGGACAGAAGCACAAGACGCAGTTACGACGACACGTTTGACTGATTTGCTATTTTCATGTTTGGCAGTTGAAGGGCCGATAAATGAGCATGTGTAGGACGGTGAGGATGAGGATGAGCCGGAATAGAGGGCGAGAACGTACCCGTATTTCTTTGTCGATTCGAGAATACCGACAGTGCCCTTGACAGCCGGGGTGATAAGCTCTGGACGATGCGTACCTCAATGAGATCCAAAAGTGTAGACTTAGAGAAAAGCTAACCTTCTGGCTCTTTGAACTTGAAGTGGAACGGGCTCGCAGTATGCTCGATCGCGTCAACACCTTTCACTGCCTCATCAAAGGCACCTTCCTACGCACATCATAGCCCGCGAGTCAAAATCTAACAAACGTAAACCGATGGATAGAAACGCACCTTCGTGATATCCTCCACAACAACAAACTCAAACTTATCACCATACTTCCCAAATAGCTCCTGCAGATGCTTTCCCTTATCCGCCGACCGGACTGTTCCGCGAACCGAGTATCCCTTCTCAAGAAGGGTCTGCACGACCCATACTGCGATGTATCCGTTCGCGCCGGAGACGAGGACCTTGGCGGGTGCTGAGATAGCGGGCATGACGAAAAATCTAGTTAGATGAAGTGAAAGACGTGAGGAAGAGATTTATGGGATGAGCGTTAGATGGGTCGAAGATAAGTAGCACGCCAGATGGTGAGAGAGCGCGATGTCATTCTTATACATTTCATTCGATGATACCAGATAGCGTGTATTAGGAAAGAGTTTGAAAGAGCAGTGGCGGGACGGGTCTCTGTTGGTCAGACATGATGGTGGGGGAAAGATGGTCCGGAAGTGGGTCTCAAACGTCTCCCAAGGACGTGGTACTGTAACAGTTGAAGCAAGAATAGCACGGCAAGAGCGACTCACCTTCACGCTACCAGTTATATATAAAATAAAATACGGAGCTATGGCAAAAGAGGTGGGGAAGACAGACAGACGACTCGGATGCAATTTCAATCGCTGTCCAGTAGGACAGGAGGTGGCACAGAACGTGAGAACAAACGATAATTGGGTGCCACATCATAGTCTTCGAGTACGGTGACAGTGAAGCTAGTATCCACTTCGAATCCATTGAGCAGTAACAAAAACCGCACGTACGTTTAAACAGTTTCCGCTTCATGTTTGAGTCATAGCGCTTACTATATATAATCGAACTCTGAAATATAGATGGGCCTCCACTTACGGATTCAAGTTGAACCGACATAACCACGACGCAAGGTATAAGATGCCAGCAAATCAAGTGTACTGTACATATAGAACACCATGTATACGACAAGGAAATGACACGCATACGATTATGTCCACAGACTTTAGGCAAAGGAATATATTACGGGCTTACTTAGCAGGCGATACCATCGTCTTCCTTCTCACTGGCACTTCGTAGTGCGCTAAGTGTGGGTGGGAAGTCCCTCCACCATCTCGATATACCGGAAAGATAGACTTGGAACGACAGGTAGTTCCTCCCGTAAATGGTCCCATTCGACGGCCCTGGACATGATTCAACCCTGTGATAGGATATAAAATTGGAGGCTATATATGAACAAGAAGAGACGGATGGACAAAATCACGAAGAACATCCTTCAACCTACACGGTTAAGTTATATACACTCAGCAAGTGAAGACATCTGGTCCTGTTCGTTGTAGGACAATATGTCGTAATATGAGAGTCAGCAAATATTTGGATACTCCATGGAACATACAGATTGAAGTACGCACCAGGGATCGTGTAGTTAGTCAAAGTAGGGTAATAGATGTTAACAGTGATGCCGGGATCGGAGCCTTGTAGCACCAGAAACGTTGTCAGCATTCATATAAAAAAGTGGGTAGAAACAAAATAAAACGGCTCACCAGCGTAAGCACCGGGGAAACTGACGGTGGCGGGGGAGGCGCTGCCGCCACCGGTAATCTGAAGCTGAGCGCATTCCAGCTGTAAACGGGTAATGTCGTCAGCAGAGCTTCATCTATCTGCTCAAGGAGATGGCAACTTACGTAGAACTGAGCACCAGGATAAGTACTCGCGCCATGGAGAGCTACGATAATATCCATAAGAGCGTGTTAGTAGACACCCCACAGACAGGAGGGCCAATTTATCATACCAATCAGCTCATGCCTCATCAGATACTGTCCGTCCTCAATACACTCCGGGATAGTAAATGTGACCTTTCCAGCGTTCGCAATCATGCGGTCCACAGCCCACTGCTGAGTACTGGCCGTAAGTCCGTCTTCGTAGATCTTGAACCATTTCAGACCTGTGACGTCCGTTTGGGTGGCATTATCGACTTTGGCGAGGTAAGTCATGATTGGTCCCTATCATGATGTCATGTCAGCGCAGAGAAAGGAATATCAGCGTCGGTCACCCAATGAGGATGGCGTAGAAGAGGACCTTGTGGCTCGAATCAATGGGGTCGGCGGGGTCGGTGGGGTCTGCACCAGCGAGGGTGTGGTGCCACTCAGCGGTAACGCTAGCACCTACATATGGAGGAGTAAATTAAGATAGTGGATTGGGAACTAGAGAAAGAAGGTATTCTAACCAGCCGGAACTGAGATGATGGCCGATGAGACTGGCTCCTGGTAAGGGTTGATACCACCGTTGCAGATGATGTCGTTCCTGATAAGCAACTTCTCAACGTCTGCGGATCAGTCCTCGCATTTTGTTACTCACGAAGTGACGTCTGTGATAGGCTATGAAGGTAAGGATGATCTAGTCAGCGGGGAATATGCAGCGAGGGAACATAGGGCTCCTCACCCCATCGTAGCTGGGTACACGAATACCAACTTCATGCCCCTGATCGACACCATTCACATACACTTCCTAGCAAGAGTACCACAAACAAACAGGTAAGTAGGCAGAATAATGCTGATGAGTATCAAAGCATAGATGAGCCTACTTGGAAGATGGTGTGGCCGGACACAAACCCAACGAAAAGAGTCGCTGAAGCATAAGATCGGAAGATGGACTTCATTGTGTCGTTGAACAAGATGGTCTAGCACGCAGTGTCTGTCCTTTGGAAGACTGTAGAGGAAAATCGCAAGGGTAGAGAGTATATATTACTGTCCGAGTGGTCCAGCCCAATAGATCCTGACATTCTACCGGTGAATTGAGACGCGAAGTCAAACTAGCCGCTTAATCTTCGGCAAGGAAAGTATATGCTAACCGCAGGCTCTTGCGCGGCCAACTACATAACACTGATGGCTAGAGCTTTTCACATAGCGAGGAGACCGTATAGTACCAGTTATCTGTCAACAGCTGACAGTGAGCCGAGCGAGGTTCAGCAGAGCCTATTCCGAAACACTCTTCACTCGAGCACTGAACATGAAGATGCAGCCATGCGGAGGAAAAGCATGTGATGACGGTATGCATGGACCGGATGTCATCACCAAGACAGTCCGGGTCAGGGTCAACGGGGGAAGATATGCTTGAGCGTCCTCAGCGATCCAATACGCTAGTATGTATGTAGAAGAATCTCTAGCATTGACAGGTGGGCAAGGGAAGGGTGGTGCCAGAGGGGTCCGAATTCGAGCTCTTTCTCTAGCAAAACGTAACCTGGCCTATCTGAACATTTCAACTCCGATATCTCTTTCATGAAACAGAGGAAGAGACCGGCGAAAATGAGAACTGGGACGACATGACGATAAGAGAACTTGCAACAGTGATAGTTCAGACAGATGTCGTCCAATATCTCGGAAGTAAAATGACAGAGACGTCGTGGTCAACTGGCCAACGTTCTCAGACTGAGACCACAGCCCTTGAGACGGCACATCCCATAAGGTGAAAAGCATGATAAAATTATTAGAAAATTCGGCATTGGAGACGTAGATTGCATTAATCAAGTGGCACACTCACCAAGGTTGATCTCAATACTGGATAATAACAGTCCACCAAGAGTACAGCCTACACTGATATCCAGTGATATCGTAGTAAGTAAGAGCGTGCCAGTGTTAAGAAAATTGACAGACTGGTGGCAAGACGTTGACATGAAGTAGCTTGATACTCGCTTCGAGCAAGAGATGCAGATGAGGTTAGCCCCCTCTTCCATCCGCCAGATACAAATTTAATGTCGGTTTGACGAGTGTCAGTATAACAAAGGCCAACTGTACCCTTCTGCCAGTGCCCGTGAAACAGGTGACCGGGGGCGATCACCTAGTAATACCTAGCTTCACAGCGGTCGCAGTAAATACACTTGCAATCGAGATAGTTAGGAGGAGATACAATAGTGCTTTCTGCCCAGCAAACCGAAGACGATGTAACGGATTAGTTGGGAACGGTGTTGGGGTGCGAGCCAAGATAGATTGGGAAGGATTGGGAAAGAGTGAGGTCTTTCAAACTCCGAAAGCGCAAACTGTAGAGCCACTACACGCGTCGCCACTCCCCTCGCCACCAATTTCGACCCAAACACTTCTTCACCGTCTTCCACGACGACGACGACGACAAAGCACATAAATGGCTTCCTCATCAACACCAGTAGCCCACAACGCTCTCCCTCCACCATCCACGACATCAGCTGCGCGCTCGTCGCGCATTGCTCCACATTCTCACATCAAAGGTCTTGGTTTGACTCCTGAAGGCTTCGCGAGCTCGGATGGTGCTGGATTTGTTGGCCAAACCAATGCCAGAGAGGTGCGTACGCGCCAGTCGTTGCTCTCTTTTATTTGTAACTGATACCGGCTTTTCAGGCTTGTGGTGTGGTCGTCGACCTCATCAAATCTCGAAAATTCTCGGGACGCGCCTTGCTTCTGGTTGGCGCGCCCGGGACAGGAAAAACGGCACTAGCTTTGGCTGTATCACATGAACTGGGCGCAAAGGTACCATTTTGTCCGATGGTGGGATCTGAGGTGTACAGTACAGAGGTGAAGAAGACAGAGGTACTAGCTGAGGCGTTCAGGAGAGCTATAGGTGCGTACGCGTTCTTCTGTGGCCCAAGCAGAGACAACACACTGTATCTTGTTCGAGGGGATCGAAACATCGTCCTACTCATCACTTCTACATCATTTGAATTCTATCTAAGCGATTTTATTTTCCAGGTCTTCGGATAAAAGAGACAAAGGAGGTCTACGAAGGAGAGGTCACGGAGTTGACCCCAGCCGAGGCAGAGAACCCTCTGAGCGGGTACGGAAAGACGGTCTCGCACGTCATAGTCGGCCTCAAAACCGTGAAAGGGACAAAACAACTCCGACTAGACCCAAGCATCTACGAGGCTATCCTCAAAGAAAAAATCGTCGTTGGCGACGTCGTCTACGTCGAAGCCAACACCGGTGCTGTCAAGGTGCGTATTCCCAAACTTCCCATCAAACCTACGTATCGAAAATAAGTTTTCAGCGTGTAGGTCGCTCGGACGCGTATGCATCGTCGTACGACCTCGAGTCCGAGACGTACGTCCCGCTCCCGAAAGGCGATGTGCATAAGAAGAAGGAGCTGGTGCAGGACGTGACGCTGGGCGACCTTGACGCAGCAAATGCGCGGCCACAGGGTGGGCAGGACATTATGAGCGTGATGGGCAGCTTGGTGAAGAGCGGAAGGACAGAGGTGACAGACAAGCTTCGGAGAGAGGTGAATAAGGTAGTGAAGGGCTATGTCGATCAGGGCGTGGCGGAGGTTGTGCCGGGTGTAGTCTTCATCGATGAGGTATGTCGAGGAATTTAACTAGATTGCGGGCACTTCCACTGACTGTCGTGTTTTCGTCTGCGTAGGTGCATATGCTCGACATCGAGTGTTTCACATATTTGAATGCATTGCTCGAATCGCCTATGGCCCCGACGGTCATATTCGCCACAAATAGGGGTCACTCGCTCGTCCGTGGAACAACCGACATCCTTTCTCCTCATGGCATTCCAGTCGATCTGCTCGACCGGTAGGGCGTTTCAAACCTATTTCGCCGTTCATTAAACTATGGTCCTCACTGCGGATGGTCAGGTGTCTCATCGTCAAAACGGACGGGTACACACGCGAGCAAGTCAGCAAGGTCGTGCAAGTACGGGCTACCGTCGAAGGCCTCAAGCTGGGCGACGGCGTGCTCGACCGTCTCGCCGCAGAGGGCGAGAAGAGCTCGCTCCGGTACGTCCTTCCAGTCGCCTATATTCATTCGCCATTTCTTTCTCTCCTTTTGTGATAGACTCTAAACCTGCGGCGCGGTTTATTCTCCTTTAGATATGCTCTGCAACTACTCACACCGGCGTCCATCCTTGCCGGTCTTGCGGGCCGACAGCAGATCGAGATGGACGATATCAGCGAGATGGGAGAGCTATTCCTAGATGCGAAGACGTCTGCGGGGATAATAAGCAACGGTGGCGCACCCGGAAAACCATCGGAAGCGGACGCGATGCAGAGTTGAAAAGAATGCTCATGAATGGTGGGGGTGGCTTCCTGCTTGCGCTGTGGCTTGCTTTCGTGGTGAGACGCTTCATCTGGCAAATCTTACTGATTCTTGTCCGCGAGACCTTTTGGCCCCGGCTGACTATTTTCATAGGTTCGCTATGTTGTCGATGTATCGTGATCTTGACTATTAAAAGTATTGCTAATCTTGACTGGCGCGTTGCGGTCTGAGCGGGATGAATGAGCGGATTACGATGCTATTAACTTCCCAGCACCCCGCGTGACTACTGCCGCAAGATCGAAGAATGTGTATCTTTTCGTTTGACAGGAACAAGTCTATGGCAACTCTCACACCCCTCGATGTCGACCTCCCTACTAATTCATTGTGCAATGAACTATCTCGGACTAGTTTCCAATCACCTGAACACGCCACGGCCCACATGCAGGCGACGAAGCTTATTATACCCCTTCCATAACACACGATCAGCGATCGCGGGGTAGACAGAAGTAGAATCCAATTGGACGGATGGTGTTCCAAGATTGTGACCGGGTGGCCGCTCTACTCTAACTCTTGTATCAGAGCTGAGGCCGAGCTTTCACGAGCACTGACTTGGTGTCTTTTTGTCCAGGCCTTCCTTAAAATTACGGCTTCATATGAACTTCTGTGCCACAGGATCAGTCGATATGCGACCAGTTTACGTGGAACTGAACGAGGCATCAGTCGTACGACTCCTCGAGCCCCTTCGGATGTAACAGCACATCGAATGAATGCAAGTCAAAACCCGGATGTGGCATCTCGTGTATCGTACCCTCTTTCCTTCGCTGCATCTGACTCTACCACGTTCTTGCCCCATGCGCGTTCGCTTTGAACGCACCCAGGGCGGGCCAACTCATGTACATACCTCCGGGAGCGTCAAGAAGCCGACTTGACATACAACTTTGCATCTCACCATCCGATCTTACTCTTCGAGCGTTGCCCATCTATCGCTTATTCCAGGTATGTCCGCCTTCTTTGCCTCGAAACAAACACGGGACCTTCATGTTCCTACGGTGTATGCTATATTTTCCCAAGCCCGAGATTGACGCTCGGGAACAAAGGACATGTGTACGTTTCTAGCGTTCGTGTTTTCCGCTTCTATGAGAACTGCTAATGTTGTTTGACCGGCTTGACAGCATCCTTCGACCCCATCGGACGGGATGAGGGTCAAGATTGTTGTATGAAACACACGGGCGTACCTATACCTGTGTACTGATGCGAATACGATGGCTCTGAAGTGGTATAGTTCTATTCATACGAGGATAGTGAGGTTGAGATTTGCTCACGCGACCTTCGTTAGGTGGAAGTCTACACGCCGTGACCAGAGTGGTTGTGGCAGTCGTCCTCCTTTTTCTCGCCCGCAGATTTTGCCAGATCTCATGGAAGAGCCGAGGCTGCTCTACCTCAGTCGTCTTACCGCCAAGGAGAATTGGCGAGCGTACGGTTGCAAGGAAATCCACAGAAGAAGTCATTTTGCACTCCATAGTATGTGGCGCCCTACCTACTTACCCCCGAATAGCGCTGAGATTCCGCTGTCGGGAGACGGAACCTGCGTTGGTCGATGGCATGGTCGATAAGACTGCACGGGATCGACTGCGCAGTGCGCGAATAATGAATAGGCCAAGGTCTCGACGGTGTCGCCTGCTGGTTATTGTTCAAGTTCTCGTACCTTGCTAGGCCAGCTGCCATAGTGCTGCCATCCACGTTCAACCCAAGAAACGCTGATCCTGGCTTTTATTCGGTAGGGCCTTGGTTTCTCTTCGATATAGTGACTTCGTTCCCCATGGCGATTGTTTCTCGAAGCCGAACATCTATTCCTGGGCACGGATGGGCGGACTGACTCTTCGAGGGACCTCGTCTTTGCCGAGTGAGGGAACAGATCCTCCACTATTGCTTCCTATCGTGGGCAACCACTCAACGGTTCAGTCATCTGGTTGAAGTTATAACAAGCCTTCCATCAATCTTCAATGTTAGCTGTATTTCAATTGGGTCAGGGGATGCAAGCACTTACTAGATATACTTCCGCAGGTTACAGCGTGTATATGCCATCTTCGACTTCTTCCAGATCGGGGCGGGATTTCGTGTCTGTTCCGTGGTTTCGGGTGGGCATAAGGCGAAAGTGTGCTTACGACCTCAAACACATAGAGCTTCAGACTCCAGGACTCGCATCCACCAAAGGAGATTTTCCAGGTACATTCTTTGTTTTTCGACACCTATGCGTCTCTAAAGTGGCGTGCTAGTCTCACAGCAATGTCGATCTCGCCCAGCTTCTTACAGGTACAACTATTCGTGTCCGAGGCACAGAAGTAAACGCTCAGTCTAAATACACGGTAATCGGAAGGCGTTCAAGTCGGGAACGAGAGGCGCTCAATCGCATCTTACCCAAGTGGGCAGTCGACGGTCCTGTGTGTCCGGGCCACAGGATCACCTCTGTGGCTTATCTGTCGTTTATGTACAGTACATGCGCCTCACGGCTCTCATTCTTCGCCTGTTGTCAGTGTTTGTGAGTATACGACGCAGAACGCCCTTCAATCCGCTGTCCCCAGCTGATCTAGTTATCCCTTCTCTTTCTCAGCATGAGAGATGATCACTTCATACTGGTTCTCTTCTGGAGCCGCGTGAGTGTACTCTTCTCATCGTCTGATTCAGCCATAGGACCATCGCCCGATGCGCCTTGAAGACCACCTTTGTAGCCATGTAGAACACTGCCAAGCCGTTCCAGGAGCGCAGCCCGAAGTGCCAGTCACATCGCGGCGCTGGAGGCGTGCTATGCTGACTAGGATCCCATTGCAAAACCCTTGGAACTTCGGGAAGCTTGCTACGGTTCTGCGGTTAACGTTCACACCAGGGAAGGCTGTCGCATAAGGAAAGGCTTCTTTGAAAAGACCATTAGCCGCCGTATCAGGCATGGCCCGATCTATACGCATAAAGCACACTCCATGTCAAACGCCACGGATTGATTGCGGCCAGTCAATCGGCCCCGCTCAGCCAATCCATATATCTACGCTTGAGCTCCACTTCTTGTACGACCTTCACCACCCTCAACTACCTCTTGTACCACCACCACCATCTTCATTCTCCACTAGTATCCCCTCTGCCTCCCTCATCCATCATGACGCGCACCACGCTTCCACCAGCATACTTCTTCGAGGACCGCACCGGTGCAGTTGAGGACTCAGACTTCGACGAGGTGTACGACCGCATGTTCCTCCGTACATCCTCCAAACTTCACCGTACGCAGGGTCCATCGATCTCCGTCTTTGAAACGGGACGACGATCGACAAGCTCCCGCCATCAAGAGCGTTCGCCCCACGAGCCCTCCTTCATCATGGAGTTTGGCACGAATGGAGCATTGGGCACAATTTGGTTCATGAAAGAACGAACATCGATGCCCATGTATCGCTATCTACGGAAGATTTCTTTATTCGGAGGGTACGCGTCCTTGCAACGATTAGATCCAGTGTGCCATTTTCTAACGAGATGTTACATCCGCAGCTCGCGATCTCGCAAGTTCACTGCTTCAGACGGACGCGAGTACCGCTGGGGTTACGGCATGGAGGCAGATCAAGAGTGGACTGTGAGCGGCATCATCGACCATCCCTCGCAGAGTTACCCGTTACTGAGACCGACATCTCTTTTTCAGTGCGTCAACGTCGACGACGAAGTCGTAGCCCAGTATTCCCTAAAGCACCCTAATCGACCAGCCTACAGCACTTCTGGAAACGTGTTCACAGTCTACGAAGCCTTCGCGCACCTATCCACCGGTTCGTTCGCGTTATCTACATATGCTCTCTCCCTCGTATCCCATCTTCGATAGTCTTCGGTCTTCTGAACAAACAACTTTGCTTCTGTCCTATAGAGTTTCTCGCGACGTTGACGATTATGCGGCACATCGCTAAGCACAACTTGTGACTGCCACTCTGACCCCTTCCAATGCCTCAAAAGCTGCGACGAGTCGATGGCGCCATCGTCATCCTCACTTCCTCATATCTTGACTATTGTTTTCGCATTCCACCCACATCACTTTGACTTCTTGTGACTCTGTCTGCTACCACGGACAACTGTACTCCTATGGGCCGTACGATTGCGTGTACGATTGCGTGTGTACTTTTAGCAATGGAAATTGACTGTGTACCAGTATGCTAACTATCATAGTGAACCCCTAATGTTGACGACCGCACTGTAGTCCGTACTGTACTCTTGGGCCCGTTTCTCGATATTGGTTCCGAACGGATGTATATCTTCGTAGTTGATACAAGTAGCACGAAGCGGAACCAAATACCCTTCCCCCTCCAAATGGCAGCGTGTACCACCCTCTTGGCCACGAAATACCACACCGCCCTCGAAAGCCTTGTCGTGATAAACATAGGGGAAGTAGTATACTCACTACAAAACCTTGTGGGCTAAAATGCCGATCAATTCACGTCGAGGGACACAACTTTACTAAACGCTACACAATGCGCCACTCAAACCATCATGCAAGAATAGGGTGGCGAGGAGCCCAATTGGTCGAACCTTGGATCTTCCTCGAAGGTTAGGTCTGCACTCTTCTACTGGAAATGATAGGCTGACGAAGATACAAACGGCGCAGCGCCTCACTCGACCAGATACGCAAGCTCTCCCCTAGATCAAAGAAGGCGTATATCAGCGATAATACACCTCACTAGACGCAACGGCAGGACTAACTCGTGCTCGGTCCGCATTGAAAAGCCTTCCTCATCACCAATCTGCTCTACCAGCGCCTCAACAGACTCTTCTTCCTCTATGTCATCAGAACATCTTTTCCACCAGGACCTCTCCTCGTCGACGCCGTATATCTGGAGGTCGACACATTCCAATGACGGGACGTCGCGGAAGCAGATTGCTACGAAATGTCTCTTGGCGTCGTCGATGGACTCCGCCCGGTCGAAGCCGATTTCAGATGTAAGCTCGATAGAAAGGTATCGGAGTTGGGTGAATGGAATGAACACGTTGCCGGTATAATCTCGTATATCGACCGACTGAATCAGTTTTGCCAAATAAAAATTTATAAGCAAACGATCAGGTAGAGAAATGTAACAGAACGGTGCTTACAGATTCTAGGGCCCCCAAAAGGTTTGTCAGAGTGACGAATTGAATGGCAATCGCGAAGAACTTGATTTGCAGCAAAGCATGAGCCAATTCACCCAGAAGGACCTCCCGTACGGGATGGTTGGCCCAAATGGATAGTTTCGCCCCTTGAACAGGGCAATGGACCAATCGTTCCATGAGCGCCTGCCTCTCTTCGGAGAAGCTGAGGATGACGTCCGTCGACTTGATGTAGCGTAACGAGTGGTATTGGGCGAGAAAGGCGATGAGAGCTACATCGCCGCTCACAGCCGTTAGAGCGTTCAAAGGCGATTGTAGAAAATCTTCTTGCAGGATGTCGCTCGCCCGAAGTGCGAAGCTCTGAGGAGCCGTGGAGAGGCGCTGGAGATTGGGAAAAAAAAGGGAGAAGCGTCGTAGAACGCTCTGATTCATGTTGCGGCCTGTGTCCATCAAAATCGTTCGAACAGATTGACAGCAATGAATGTCCATCTCTGTGTTCGTAAGAAAGTCGGGAAGGGGGGTTTTTAGGGTCAGCGTCCGAAGTGTGTTCGCGGAATTCTCGATGATACTGGATATCGCTGGGGAACAGTCCTCGGAAGTGTCTTGAACAACCAAAGACAGGTCCACGATGCCTGACATGGAACGGATGGCCAGTAATGAGCTCCCATCTGCACCGTTCAGTGATAGATGGCGAGGACGCTGAGCAAGAAGCGCTACGGCGATGCGCGGCTCCTTCATGAGCAGGGCGCCTGCGAATGATTCGAGCGCGAAGGCATCGAGACTTTGCACTCTCTCGAGAAGACTGGCAAGATCAGATGCAAACCTTTCCAGTGCACCTGGATTCCTGTGTTGCAGAAAAGGAATCGGTTTCTCGATGATAAGCCGTTTTACGAGGTGGGCCAGATCGGATGCAAGGACCACTCGACAGAATGTGGCGGCGTGGTCAAAACTGTGAAGTATAACGTCCCGGACGAGGAATCGTCTTGCGGCAGCACATCCAGCACTTGATGTGTTCGCGATGGCATGAAGAGAGGATTTATCGAGCATGGATAGGATGAGTACAGCGCAGTCATCGTTCAGTGAGGGAATAGCAGATGTCGCCTCCAAGTCAAGAGAGCCGTAAGACAGAATCAGGGTCATTTTTATCATTGTATCGGCGTACCATACTTGGGGAGATAAAACATCAACAAGGCCGCTTGAGGATGAAAAGAATTGAGAGTCAAGAAGTAAATAGCTACCAGAACGAACGGGTGTCCTGGTGGGGAGATCGCTGTCGGAGTCAGCACTCAGGATCGTGAGAATATTTGGCTGGTGACTAAATCCGGGAAACCCCGCTTCCGGCGTCAAATGTGCGCTGGTCGGTTGAACCACGACGAACAAACTTGTGTTTTCTTGAAGTATGTTCGGTTGAGTTCGCGTCAAAGTCTGAAGTGTGGCTAACTTGTGTCTGTTGGTATTGATGCGGGCATTTCTTTCCCATTATTGAAGAATCTGCGTTCAATATCAATCCCTTTCGAAGCTTCAGCGACAACACATTTTCTGTGTAGTTTTCAGCGTTAGAACCTTGCGCAGGCTGTCTACCAGGGCCTAGTTGGTACTTGAAGGTATGTGCTTTGTGTTTAAATTTGTCTCATCGTACCATAAAACTGGCCTAAGTTTCTCGTATAGTAGTTCTGTGCTTTCCGAACACCTCGTCATCGACGTCAGCTGACAGCAGTCGTTCAAGATATAAAGTCACAAGGGTGCCAGACGTCCACCATGCTGGGCTTTGATCTGCTCTCCTCATTTGAAGAGATGTTTGCTCGCAACTCGCCTTTGTTGTCCACATTATGTCTGCTAGTGCTCTCTGTGCTGGCCACTCGCTCACCACCCAGTGACTTCAACGACCCCCCGAGTGCCGCCGTGGATCATGTGAACGCGTAAGTTATTCGACAGTCTTTCTTCACAATGTTATGCTGATTACTCTTAGGCTCATAGGGAATGGGGGAGATACGCCGAATGGATCCGGTGGCATGATACCCTCGACAGCCCCTCCGTTCGCCATGACTAGATGGGTTGCGCAAACTCGGCAGAACTACGTCTCAATGACTCCCTATAATTACACTGACAGTAGTATCCATGGGTTTCAAGGAACACATCAGCCCGCGATTTGGATGGGTGAGAGTGGTCAGGCCGTTGTGGTGCCCGGAGCAGGAGAAGTACAAAGCGTGTTTAAGGACAGAGGCATGCCCTTCAGCCACGATGACGAAGTAATCACGCCGAGCTACTACCGCGCGAGCCTTGAAGCCACGGATGGAGGTCATATTCTTGCCGAACAGAGTGCCAGTAAGGAACCACTGTCTCCTTTGAAAGATCTACTAACTAATCCAACAGCTTCTCGCGTCGGACACTTGCGCTTCACTTTTACGGAGACAAGTACCCCCTATGTACTCTTGGAAGCTACTCGCGCTTCAATCATAGGCTCCGCAGATACATCAAACGTCACGTACCCTTTCGGCACCATTTCTCTCAACCCGTCGTCCATGGAAATTACGGGATCAAATCCCGAACGCCAGGACTTCATCATAGGACCAAGTCCGGCGCCCTCCTTCCATGGCTATTTCTGCGCGCGCTTCGATGTTCCTTTCTCCAGTTGGGGCACGGCGTCTAATGGAACCCGATATGTGAACGAGACAGAAAGGAATGGGACGTTACTCAGTGGATATGTTACCTTCCCACCAGATACGGAGGTGGTGAACGTAAGGGTGGGGGTGTCGTTCATTTCAGTCGAACAAGCTAGGCAGAATCTCGATATTGAGATACCGGACGGTACGACGTTAGAGATGACAGCTCGTAAGACGAGGACAGAGTGGGCAGAAAAGCTGGACCGTATTGAAGTCGATGGCGCCACACCTGACGATCTGGCTGTCTTCTACACTGCCGTCTTCCATACTCTCCAGGTATGGCTAATTCGCTTCTGGTCTCGAGGCTGACACACACTGACTTGGGGAGCAGTACCCCTATGAACAAGACGAATACGGAAGATACTACTCTGGGTATGACGATACGGTCCACGAAGGCGTGTCGTACACTGGCTATTCAATATGGGTGAGTGTACGCTTTCTTCGTTATTGAACCATCCATGATAGATAACCCGTCTAGGATACTTTCCGTGCAGAATGGGCTTGGCAGATTCTGTTGGTACCAGAGCGTATACCTGGGATGGTACAAAGTATGCTCCAAGATTACAAAGAGGTTTGTGCCCCATGTCGTCCGCAATGCAGCGCATCTCACGGTCGTTATAGGGTGGATGGTTGCCCATGTGGAAGAACATCGTCGGTGAGTCGTGTTTACAACTGCGTACGCCATGGCTCATTCACGTTCCTTTACAGAAACGAATATCATGGTACAGTCTTTTCGTTTCTAGGTCTGGATCCTGATTGACCGGGTATTTTCTAGGTAGGTACACATGCAGACTCGCTCATCGCCGAGGCGGTCTTGAAGAACATCACCGGATTTGACCTTGAGACCGCCTACGAGGCCGTCTACAAAGATGCCACTGTACCGCCGGTCGATGATTCCACCATCTCGTTCGTGTGCCACTCCTCCAATCGTCCTGCACACTATGATAACATTTGAATTCTAGCTACTTCGATCGCGAAGAAAACGTCGGATACGAGGTTCGGGCTGGATTATCGACAGTATATGACACGAAAGGTTGGGTAGCAGACGACATTCACTCCGAGTCTGCCTCTAGAACTCTCGATTACGCCTGTGAGCACCATCCACTTCGTCACAGGGATCCAGCCAAGTCTCCCTGACGCACCCGCCAGACGATGACTACGCTGTTGCCGTTCTAGCTAAACTTCTCAACAAGACCAAGGACGCTGAGTTTTTCTTGAATCGGTCCATGGTGGCGCCGTTCACGATCTACAACAACGAGACCGACTTCATGGAAGCGCGCAATGCAAGTGGTGCTTGGGCTGGTGAGGATGAGGGCTGGACGGAAGGCGATAAATGGGCATATTCATTCGACGTCGTACATGCGGTGCATGAACTGATCGAGGCAAGAGGAGGAAAGGCCCAGTTCATTCGCAGTCTGGATGCGCACTTCGACGGAGGTGAGCTCAATACTTCTACTGATATCTTAATTTGTTTACGTTTGGATTTGTCCAGGTCATAACGATCAGACAAACGAGGTACGCGTGACCGTCTTGCAACCTCATCAGACCCTGACATGAGTATTGTTATGACAGCCTTCGCACCACATTCCGTACTTATATGCACTGGCTGGGGCTGCCTCAAAGGGTCAAGAACGCATCCGCGAAGTGACGAAGGCGAACTACAACAACTCGGTGGTCGGACTGACAGGGGTAAGACACATGTTCCTGGCAGCTTGCCGCCCGTCGCTCACATCCCAAGTCGTAACAGAATGAGGATTGCGGTCAGATGAGTGCATGGTATATTTTCGGAGCTCTCGGTTTCTATCCAGTAAATCCTGTGTCCGGAGACTACGTTATTGGGTCGTATGTCCTCTTTCATTTTCCCTTGGCAACTTCTTGCGTGACTGAGATCTTCGCCAGTCCTTTCTTTGACTCCATCACCATCCGTCTACCTAACGCCGCAAGACCGTTGAAGGTCACTTCGAACGGTGCAGCGTCGAAACCATATGTCAAGTCTCTCATCGTAGATGGTCAACCTACGAAGGAACCTGTGATCACTCACCAGCAAATAGCCAACGGGGGAGACATTTTATTTGATATGAGTGAGCAAGCGGAAGCTTGGGCCTCGTCCACCATAGCCAAGTAGCGGTCTCGTCGCATCATAGGTGAGCGATTCTCGAAGATCTTCTTGAAATCAAAGTGACACCTAGGCGTACACAGGCTTTAATATACGGACTCTTGGCAGATACATTGTTCCAAGAGTATTTGCTGTCATAATATCCCTCTGCTTTCCCAAAAACACTCCGAATAGTGTGTGCTGCCTTGCACGAGAGCAGACTGCAAGCAACATGGTTTGTTTTGTGCCTCTCGGTCTCGAGCCTGATGCCAGTTGTGTATCAGAAGGCCCGTCGCTTTTTTCACCGGCTCCTGTTATCCTCGATTTCGACATTTCCACACATGGATGCGACCTCATTTGACCCGGGGAAATGTCGGGAAAGCGGTCCGCCTCAGACTACTCACCCCGAACGCGGTCACATGCAGGCTACGATGTGGACGTAGAAGAAGCCGAGGCGCATGAGACCCACGAGAATAAAACGACGCGTATCTCGTGCATCCGAACATATAAAAGGTCGGTGTAACTCGTCATGGACGACCCTGTGCTCGTCTCTTTGACCACGTCTTTCTCGAGCTCGCGAGTCTCGTTACTCCAGTCATGCTGCAGCCATTATCCTCCCTCCTGTTTCTTGCTATAGTGGTGGGTGCTCTAAATGAGGATCTGAGCGGTGTGCGCGATGACTTGCATTTTCATCTGAATGCGCGCGCAACGAACAAGGACGGATCGACTCCGGTGTATAAGGACCCTACGGCTGCTATCGAGGATCGTGTCAACGACCTACTGCCTCGTATGACGATACAGGAGAAGATGGCTCAAATGTGTGTTCTTCCAGTCTTGCGGCCTGTATTTCTCGTGATTGACATTACCCAAAGTATCCAAGGTGATATGAATGGCTGGATGAACTTTACAGATCCATTAGACGATACTCTAACGTATAACGCGTCCGGTCTTGTTCGTACTCATGTAAGTTACTTCAGACATCAGGACTGACGCCCATTGCTTGTCCTAGGTTGACATGATGGACACGAAAGCCGGTACTATCTGGGGCGGCTATCTGGCGCCATGGGATAAGTTCGTGTATGGTGTCAATGTCGGCCAGCACTACCTCATCGAAAATACTACGTTGGGAATCCCCGCGATGTTTCAATCTGAAGGTGATTATAATTCTTACGATTCATTCGGAATATCTGCTCAGTCTTTGACCAGGACTGCATGGCTTTACCAACAACGGGACGATATGGCCTTCGCCTATCGGTCTCTCAGCTTCCTTCAACACCGAGCTTCTCCAGAAAGCCGCGGCCACTATCTCCGACGAAGCTGAGGGGCTCGGATTTTCTCAAATTTTTGCTCCAGTTCTGGATCTGTCGCGTGAGTTGCGGTGGGGACGGGTAGAAGAAAACTTTGGTGAAGACCCATTTTTGTGAGTCTTGAAGTCGAGTCATCTCCTTTTGAAGCCTTCTAACTTACATGTTGGCAGAACTGGGGAAATGGGTCATGCCTATGTTACTGGGCTTCAGTCTGGCCAAAGAAGGAACGTCAGCTCTACCGCGACTGCTCGTATGGCCTCAACATGCAAGCACTTCGCCGCATTCGGAAGTCCACAAGGAGGCCTGTCCGTTTGTGTTTGCATTACTTGCAGTCTTATCCTGATCAACCCCTTGCAGAAATATTGCCCAGGTTACGGGTGGCGAGCGCGAGCTTAGATCCATGTACCTAAAACCTTTCAATCGCGCTTGCGTCGAGAGTCTGGCTATCATGACTGCATACTCCAGTTATGATGGAATTCCTGCCATCGCCAACACGCGTGAGTGTTTTCGTTTGCATAGCATGTCTTGCATTCTAACTTCGAGTGAGTTACCAGACATCATGACTGATATTGTCAGTTGAAGCTCGTTGGCGTTCTGGTTTTGGACGTTGACCCAATTTCGCTTTAGTTGCGCGACGAATGGAGTTACCAATACTGGGCTATGACGGACGCTGGGTCAGTTGACTTGCTAATCACCACTCACGGAACATGTGAAACCCGTGAATGTGCCGCAGCAACCACCGTAGAGAATATCCAAGGTGCGCCAGTCTCCGAGTCCGCGTCCAATTGCCTGCAGTAGCTGACCATGACATTTCTGAAGGCGAAATGGGAGGTGGCACCTACACCTATCTGACTCTTCCTGGTACGTTCGATTGCCCTGGTCATTCCTCATATAGCTTTTGAAAATCTTTCACTCTCATGGTATAGATCAAGTCTCCGCTGGGACCGTTAACATCTCATTTATTGATGAGACTGTAAAGACTGTACTTCGCACAAAGCTTACCATGGGGCTGTTCGAAAGTAAGCCTAGATTCATAAATTTCTTGAATATATTTCTGACGGTAGATGCTTTAGATCCTTACCCTTATGCAGACTACAATGCGACCCTGAGGACCAGTTCCACTCGCGCCCTACTTCACCAGATGGAGCAAGAATCTATCGTTCTACTAGAGAACCATGACAACGTCCTGCCATTGAGCACCGGCCTGAGCTCTGTGGCGCTTATTGGGCCACAGGTCGACCGTGTATCAGTGAGCATTCCTTTCCTGTGCCTTGTCCATTACTCAGATCCGTTCGTGCGCTTGTGCTCAGCTCGGCGACTACGTCTTCTTCAACGCTTCGAACAATGGCATATCCCCTCTCGAAGGCTTCACTCAGTTTCTAGCCAACACCTCTGTCAAAATCAACTTTGCGCAAGGGTGTGAGCTCTGGTCGAACGATCAGTCAGGGTTCGACGAAGCTGTCTCAGCTGCTCAAGCATCTGAAGTCGTCGTGGTCATGGTCGGGACTTGGACTTTAGACCAAACATTGCTTTGGACGCCGGGAACTAACGCTACGACAGGAGAACACGTTGACTTGTCCGACCTTGGGCTCGTTGGAGCGCAGTTAGATTTGATAAAGGCCATCAAGGCTACGGGCAAGCCGACTGTTGTAGTTCTCGTGAGTGGAAAGCCTGTCGCCGAACCATGGATCCAGGAAAGTGAGTATCCGATCTGAAGTATGATATACGACCGATTGACTGACTTGCAGTTCATGACCCATCTAGATGCGGATGCAGTTATTCAGCAGTTCTACCCAGGAGAGCTTGGCGGTCTAGCATTAGCAGAGATAATATTTGGAGCAGCGAATCCGTCAGGTGCGTTCCACCAGAGCAGAAATGACCCGGGTTCTGATTGCTCTTGATTCTATTGCAGGGAAGCTCCCTGTTTCGTTCCCCCGTAGCGTTGGAACCACTCCTGTGTTCTACAACTACCTCAAGGGGTCGCGACCAATCGACGCCGGTGTCCAGACGGACAACGGCACTCTTGTCTTTGGGCATCAGGTTCGTGAGCTTTGCGACCCTGTATGCTGATAATTGAGTGATACTCACAATCTCGTCGGATGTAAAGTACGTTCTAAATAGTCCTGTTCCTATCTGGAGCTTTGGCCATGGGATGAGCTACACGACGTTCAACTAGTACGTAGCGGAGGAATACTAGCGGCGATGATGCTCATTGTAGATTGATTCATTCACAGCTCCGACCTCACGTTGTCGAGCTCAACCATCGGTACTAGCGATGACTTCAATGTCTCTGTCACTGTGACGAACTCAGGCCCTGTGGACGGAAAGGAGGTCATTCAGGTGAATGTGCTTGAATTTCGCATGGGATCTCGCCATCGCTCACGAATAAATTATTACACCAGGTATACCTGACGGACGTAGTCAGTTCCGTGGTTACCCCTAACCAGGAGCTTGTCGGGTTCTCGAAAGTAGACATCCCGTACGCACTGCCTGCTTTTCTTTTTCTTTCTATCGCTGAATTGCCTGACATATGCGACTTGGGGAATGCAGTGCCGGACAATCGCAGACAGTGTCTATCCCTGTCTTGTCATCACAACTGGCAGTTTGGACGGTCAAAAATACGTGGGCCGTTGAGCCTGGAACCTTCGTGGTCAAAGTCGGAACGAGCGATGAGACGTTCTTGAGTACGAATTTGACGGTTTCATGAGTATGTACAGGAAACATATGGAAATCGAATCGTAGCGAAGGACTGTATCAGAGTGACTGGATGTATTGGATCTGAACGGGGATTTTCACAGAATGCTTGGCCCGACGGACCGGCCTGTATAGTTTGACTCGGAGCTGCATTGCGTCAAGAAGCTCTTCCGAAGACTGAGGGTAGCACGAACGAGGCGGATCATCACGAAGAATAAACCATGCGGCGGAACGGATTTATTGTACAGGTGGGAATCTTGGTCTAATAGTGAATAAAATGTATGCAATTTCAAAAATAGCAAACAGCTGTGATTTCGCCAAAACAAACGATTTGGAGTTAAACATGAGGTGTCACGTGCACGTACGACCATCACGCAGAGCTCGCCCCAGCAGAAGAATATAACAGAGAAAGAAGAGCACACAACATACGAGAAAAATGTCACATCAAAGTTTATAAATTCTCGCGAAACTCCTCGCGGTTTAGCTTGCGTTCGACGACTGGCCGGTTTTGCGAGTCACCTGTGAGATGCAGCGAGGTCAGAATTGGTCACTTCACGAACTCGAGAGATGCTCACCCGTGCAGATAAGAAGTGACGATGAAAATCTAGTCAAACCATGGACGATGTATCTTTTGCGTCGCATCTCGAACGCGGAGCTGCCACTTCGTCACTTGACCCCATCCTGTGTTATTCACTTTATCAACCTGAGTGATGGGGCACCCATAATGGGCACGAGTCCTCCTAAAATCCACAATGCAAGCTGATTCCGCATCGCACGAGGAGGTCAACCACCTCAGCCTTGGGCAACGCGTCGGCTCATTGACATGGAATTCCAGGGCAGAGAGGATGTCACGAAGAGGAGCGCTTTTCTCGATGATGAGGCGCTCGAGGGAGGGGAGCCGATTGAAAAGCTCCGCCCACTGAGCGGCGGAAGGGAGGTACGAACATCCAGAATGGATGGGGCCCAGACGGAGTGTTCTGACATTGTGCAGGGGAAACTTGTGGAGGATGGAAGCGAAGGACTTCGAGAAATGACAGTCTGATGTTTGGTAGTCGCTGTGTATAATGTCGAAGTGGAAGCAGGGCGCTGTTTGACCGTCAGGAAGGAAGGCGCAAAGTGCGATAGATCCCGAAAGTCCGTGACAAAGCTCGAGGGCAGAGACTTGACGAAGAACCGACATGCGAGAAATATCGTCGGATAAGAGATCTAAGAGGATAGCGCTATCGGGAGTCGACGGCGTTCTGTTTCCGAAGAGCGAAAGGATGGCGGTGTTGGGTATGCGGCAATGTGTCATGATCATGGACGAAACATCGACGGAGGTCTGCTCGACCATCAATAACTTGAGTTTATCGAGAGATACTATCCGTTTACTCGAATAGGTCGCTGCGTCCTCAGGATCGGGACCTGCATCACTTAACTCTAGGGTCTCGACCCGGGGGTTAAGTTCTAGAAAGGAGAGGAAGCGGGCACACGACATGCGGGAATGGACAGGTTGGAACTGCAAGGATATGTTGACTAGGTTGCGGAACATGCCTGTGGGCCAGTCTGGGAACCAGTCGAGGTGTAGCGCTCGAAGGAGAGGAGATGTTTCACGGAACAATGTGGGGAGGGTGGTTGGATAATAGTCGTCCTCATCCAGAAACTCCGTCTCGAACTTCACAACGAATGTTTCCAGTTGCGGCGCCGGGCGTGTTAATTGGAGTAGGAATCGCCACAGGACTGTCGGCGGAAAAGACTCGATGAATGTCATGTGGCGGATGCGGGAAATGCACTTGGCGATCGCAGGAAGTGTATCGTCATTGGGGCCTGCAAGGAATAAGTCGAGCGGTCTGTCTTTCGAATGTATGATGGATGTTTTAACGAAGGCCGTGTTGTCGATGTCGACAGTGAACTTCGCCCAAAGTTGTGGATGCCCCTTGGCTACCGTTCGCCAGTCGTGGCAGACATGACACAACTCCTGAACGTGCGAGTAATCACGTTGGAAGCGCGTGCGTTTGGTACCGGGAGGGAGGCCGCGAATGAGAGAAAACTCGAAGATACGGGCCAAGGGTTCATGAGAGTAGTTGAGGGTTCGAATGATGAGGGACGCGGAGTTATGGGCCCGAGCAGCGGCACACTGCAGAAGGAACGTTAAACACAGCTGCACGGTGGAACGAAGAAACTACCAATGTGTCGACTCACCGTCATCCTCTTTTTCTTGATTTTTGGGGGCCCGGCGATCTGAGAGGATGCCATCCTTCTGAAAATTTATGGTTTGAGGAAACGATGGCGAAATATTGCGACCGAGAGAGGGTCGGCGAGAATATCTATGAGGCAAGGACTGCTGAGCATACTCAGTAGAAGACAAGCTCGTGCAATGCGCACCAAGAAAAACTTGTCAAACAAGGACTTCGCAGTTGGTTGTTTCCTACGATCAACCTGTGAGCGACGTCATTACTGCGAAGAAATCTACGAATAAATCGACTGACAGATGGGCTGAAAAAGCGTGAAAGAAAAAAAAACGATCAAAGGACTCCTCCTCGCGATGAGTGTTGGGTGAGAGCGGTAGGTGCTCGTTGTTGAATTTGGGACCCTGCATCGACACGTGTAGGTGACGAGAACGGCGCTCGATTTTGTACGTACTGAGCCAAGCTGGGCGACGAGAGCAACGGGGAACATATTCAGCACCACAACAACAGGACCTGTGTATATTTGTACCAATACGAACTTCACAAGGTTGGACTTATACAAAGGGATCCCATAAAGTCGGCGACATGAGCGGTCACAACACTATGGTCGAACGGCGAAAACCCAGGCCTGGCTTGACATTGACGAGGCTTCGTCACGCATTTGGATTTCGCATCAGTGTGGCCCGACTGTTAGGGCAATGCTGCCAGACGGAGGAAGAACGACGAGAGCAGTAAGATCGTCAAGCGTCAAGTAGTGCCTATAACCTAGGATCAATGCCGCCATGAAGACTAAGAATCATTTGAATCGAAGAGGACGGAGAAATGCACTGACAAGCAATCAATCGTTCGGCTCTACCATGTTACATAGATTCCTCCCCATAAAGCCGTAGCGCTGCAGCAGGCCGTGGTCGCAACAGAACTCTGCAGCTTGAGACTTCGTCAGGCACTTGACCGAGATATCCTTCGATGAGCGTTCCATGAAGAGCACCATGATATGCGAGGGAGAAGGCATGCACAAATACAAGCAAAAAGACAAAAGCAAGGCCAAAACAAAAACAAATAATACACGCAACTCGGAAAGCCAACCACAACGTCCGACTCCGCCACCGATACCAGCCCACCTTCCCCGCCTCCCCATGTCGCACGCCACACGCCACCCGTCCTGTCCAATATCTCACCGCCCCCTCTGCCCTCCAAAGTGGAACTGGAATCCGCCACCACCACTACCGGCCTGCTGGAAGAACTGCGAGAACGGATGTCCGCCGCCCCCTCCGAACCCTCCAAATGGACTGCCGCCCTGACCCGCTGTAGGATCGTTAGGATCATCGCCCTGGTCGAATCGGGATCGTTTTTCGGGGTCGGTGAGGGTCTCGTAGGCTTCGTTAACGGCCGCCATCTTCGTTTCGGAGCCGCCCTTGTCCGGGTGTGCTTTCATGACGGCTTTGCGGCTAAGTGGAGAGAAGGATGTGAGAAGAGGCAGGACAGGGGGAGAGCGGGACACGAGACGCGAGTGGGACGTACTAGGCTTTCTTGATGGTCTTCTCATCAGCGTCGCGGGATACTCCGAGCACCTTGTAATAATCTTTCTGCTTTGACTGCTTGAGCAACTTCTGTGCCCTCTGCAGCTTTGAATGTATCTACATCCCAGAATCCTTCAGCGTTCATTCACAGAACAATCGAAAGCACGGCTTACCTCGCGATTGCCATTGCCGCTCGCGTCCATAGCCGCCTGGAACACTCTTACAGCCTCCTCCCACTCCTCTCTCACAAGTAACGCCTCTCCCTTCCCAAGTAACCCATCGATATCCTTGTCAGCACCCAACATACCCAACAACTCGTCACACCACCTTTCCCCAGCCCTCGCCTGTCCAAGCTGCAAATACGATCGACATAGCGCCCTCAACATCTCTTGTCTCCTCGGACTGGTCCTCTGCGGTCTCGCTACCAGCACATTCGATGGCAGCTCCAACAACGCAGGTGAGCCATGAACGTCTAGCGCGTCGTCGTACGTTCCGAGGAGACCGGTCTTGTGGTCCGCGTCGGTGCCGAGAAGGAAGTCGATGAGGGCCCGCCAGGATTCGGAGGACATGAGTGTGTCGAGTTTCTTGAAGGATTTGTCGAGAGCTTTGACGAGGCGGTGAGCGGTGAGACAGGGTTTTGAGTCGGGGTCGTAATGGAGGCATTGCTTTAGTGTGGACATTGGGGTTGTGGAGGCGGGCATGTAGAAGTAAGAGAGGCGGAATATGCGCATGAACGCAGCGGTTGATGGCGATGTTATATGGCTAAGACGGCTGTTGGTGTAGTGTGTTAGCGAACAAGAAACACGGGGGTTGTTATGATATTGTAGACGGGAAATAGCCATGGACATGACCGCTCGCTAAAGACGTGGAGATGGTGACTGGATCATGCAAACGATCCCGCTCTCTGTGTTGCAACAATTTGCGACTGGTCAAATGCGCACGGTACAGAGACACAAGGAATGATAAATCGACGATATCATCCAGCTTGCCGTCTCATTACACTCAAGTATGACAGTCACTAAGCATTGAACCAAGGTCGTTGTGGTACGACTGCGCACTACGCCACAGCACCGTATAGGAGTGTGGACACACGAAGCCTAGTCGCGCAGACCCCTCACAGGCGGGAATAGGGTAGAAGGACGGACTCACGTTAGATCTCCAACAGCCTGTTCGAAATCTCCAGCAGCAATCGCACAGTACGCTCTTTGTTGCCTGATGGTCACCGAATGCGAAGCTGTCCTCAAAGCCTCCGTCGCAGCCTCCTCACACGCCGTCCACAGCTTCGCCTTCGCTGCCTGCACAACCTTCTTAGCCGCTGCTTCTCCATCTGAAACATCAAGCAAAAGCGCCATCGCATCGTTGTCGTTCTTGACCTTCGCTGAGAATTTGCGAAGCGAATCACGGGCGTCGGCCCACCGGCCTTCCTTTGCGTGAACTTTCGCCTTCATGAGGTGTGCTCTGTCGAAGCTGTCGGATGTAAGATTGAGAACTTGGTCGAAGTCTGTGAGAGCATTGGCGTAGCGATTAAGGGAGAACTGCGCTGTGGCGCGCTTGTAGTACAATGAGGCATCTGTTGGCGATAAATCTTCGCTCGGGGGTTGGTGTGGGAGCATTATACATATAAAGAACCATAAATAGGACGCACCTATCGCTTCACTATAGGCTTTGACGGCGTCGCTGAACTGTCCTGCAGACAACAATGCATTCGCAGTGTTAATGAGCGGCAATAATCCTGGTGGGTACAGAGCCCCTCCTGCGTTTGGATCCGCGGCTATACATGTTACAAATGAGAACAGAAAGAGACCGCAAAGAGCCACTATCGTTGTGGGCATCCTAGTCCGGCAAAGACAGAAAAGAAAGTGAAGAGAAGCGATGAGGATGCCAGCAAGTCGAGTTGAAGAATGAGTTGTTCGAAACGAACCAAGTTCGAGATGCCACGTTGCTGGTTCAGAAAGGGTATGTTGTTCCCATCACGTGCCGGACTTTTCTCCACTAAAACCCGATTATTCATGATTATTCACCGTCTTCGACTCGCCGCAGGCATGGGCAATGGTGCGAGTTTCGGCCGCCAGACATTATAAAATGAGGTTTGATTTAGCTAATGCTTCTTGCTCTATACCAACACCATCGACGCCGGGTCTCAGTCCTTCAGGCCTGAATCATGTCGGTCGAGGTCCCCAGTGTTGTCAAATCAGCCGGTGGGCGTGAAGGGGCAGAGGAGAAGCTGCCAGCGGGTACGAAGATGGAGGCGTTACAACCTACCCCGACGATGGGAACTGCCAAAGCCGTTTGTCTTATTGCTGCATGCACGTCTGCTATGCTGATCAATGTGGGTCCCTGAATCCTGAAGGTTTTCTCATTTCTCAAGTTCTTTGATGTGGCGCCGGTATAGACCGTAAACAATACCTCCGTCTCTGTGGCGTTGCCCACAATCGGTCGTGAACTTAGCATTGCAGAGAACAATCTACAGTGGCTAATATCTAGTTACTCACTCAGCTCGGTACGTCTCTCGTTCGTATTCGCATCATTCAGCGTCTGAATTTCCTTGCAGGGATGTCTCCTTATATTTTTGGGTCGGATTGCGGATCTTCACGGAAGGAAGACAGTTTGGCTGCTTGGCTTTTTATGGATGCTCGTATTTTCTCTCGGTTGTGGCTTTGCTCAAGGTAAGCCTTCTGCTGCCATGTCCTCTTCGTTCTGACCATTCCAGGAATGGGCTTCAGATGAGATTACTGTCGACGTCCTTCGTGGACTTCAAGGTATTGGAGGAGCAGCGATTGTTCCAGCATCGGTATTATCATCTTTTCTCCTCTCTGTCGTCTTACCCTTCTTACTCACGATCACACTTACTGTCAATATAGCTGGGTATACTGGCACATGCCTTCCCGCCTTCACGCACTCGGTCTCTCGCATTCGCGACCTTTTCTGCTGGTGCTCCAGTCGGCGCAGCAGTAGGTATGGCTCTCGGTGGTATTCTCACACAACTGTCCAAGTGTGTCAGACATTTCCCTTCAGTCACATATCATGTTTTATGAACCGTTTTGTGCTCACCTTGGCATCCGAATCTACAGACCAACATGGCGCTCGACGTTCTACCTCACGTCTGGTCTTTGTCTCCTTGCCATGGCCGCTGGATTCTACAGTATTCCGCCTGATCATGTCTCCACTGAGGTCGATAAGCGTGTGGATTGGTTGGGCGCATTCTTGGTTACGGCTGGACTTGTCCTGATCGTTTTCGTGCTGAGCGATGGCGAGATCGCTCCCAACCAATGGGCCACATCTTGTGCGTGCCGCCCCTTCTCCTCGATGACCCGTCTCACTGTTGACCCGCTGACTTCCCAACCTTCCACATCATACTTTTATAGACATCATCACCCTCCTAGTTCTTGGGGTCGCCTTCATGGTCCTCTTCGTGCTCTGGCAACTCTACCTCGAACGCGTCCAAGCAGACCCAACGAACCCTCTGGCCCGAGCTCACTCAAAATGGACGCCCCCGCCTCTTCTGAAGATGTCTATGTGGAAGCGCGCAAACGGAAAGTTCGCGATTATGCAGCTCATTGCGTGCGTTAATTGGTGCAGTTTCATGTCTTGGACGTTTTGGGTTCAGGTATGTACCATCAAAACGTATAACTTACATGTTGCAGACAGTTTGGAGATGATGATTGATTTTGGATGGGTTGGTATAACAGTTGTACTACCAAAACTATGCGGACCTTTCTCCAATCTTAACCATGGTCCGGATGCTGCCTATGTTTATCACCGGTGTTGTTTGTAACGGGATCATCGCCCTGATTATCGGGCGTGTGGACGTGTTGTACATTATTGGTATGTTTGCTGTCCGGAACACCTGTTGCTATATTACTGTCAATGACTGACACACTGATTCGTTTGGCTCAGTGTTCGGGACGCTGCTGACGAGTTTCTCGAACGTGTTCTTTGCGATGATCAACCCCGATGCGCCGTACTGGGCCTTCGGGTTCCCCGCCGCAATTCTTTCCGTCTTTGTGCGTGTCTCGCTTCGTTGAGTCCAGATCACTTTTATTTCTATACTGACGCATAATCTCTTTCGACCATGACCACGTCAATAGGGAGCAGATTTCGTGTTCGCTGCAGGATGTACGTTCATTATAGCGCTGTCGCTGTGTGCCAGGAATGCTCATTACATGGTATATCTATATAGCACTCTTCATCGCCAAAGTCTCCCTTCCACATGAACAATCCGTCGCAGGCGCGCTCTTCCAAACTATGACCCAAGTTCGTCTCTTCACTGCCTTGCTTCTACTTCCACTGCCTTTGTAACCATACACACTGTACACATATCCTTCTCCCACGCAACCTTATTAATTCACTCGCGCACTCCACAGCTTGGCACAGCTCTCGGCCTCGCCGTAACAACAATAGTCTACGACCGCGTCCTCGCCACACAATCCTCCTTGCTCGGTGTCACGATAGATACTTCAGGAACTAATGCGCCAAAGCCTGCGCAGCTGAAGGCGTATCAGGCGGCGGAATGGACTGCGTTTGGGTTTGGGATACTTGGTGCGTTCGACCGTTTACTTCGATATAATCATGCGAGCGAAGGCTCGGCGCAGCCTACTAACGGGTATGTGTGTGTGCGTTTGAAACACTCTCAGGTATGGTGCTGTCGCTCTTCCTCCGTGGCGTAGGGATCGTGGGACACGTACCAGAAGAGGACGAGAAAATGGGAGACGAAGAAAATGAACGTCATGAGCCTCTGAATGAAAAGAGTATTTCTCAGGACTCGGCCGACACGAGGAGTTGATGGATGATATGATCGGTGAGGGTTTTACGACAAAAAGCAGGATGATGATTCTTTCTAGATTGCTTTTGGGTTCACAGTCACGCCAGTGCTACGATAATTTAGATTTGGTCGGTCATAATATATTTCTTCACATCTTTCGATATACTTGCATGCTTACATTTGACGGAGCTTCGAAATCAGTCGGTTGTTATCTGTAAATGACAAATAGTACGCTCTGTGTGCGTGCGGTGTGGTAGACGCTGCCTCCATGAACATGGGCTGAAGCACAGTATGATGAAGATGCGACTGGAATCACATCCTCGTCATCGTTCCCACTCCATCAAAAGTGCAGTGTATTTGGTCACCTCTACCCATACCAGTGGGACTTTGGGGTCCTGACAGGTCGTCGGTAAAAATAGTCAGCGCGGAACAATCCACATGCACTGCCCCAAATACACATATATAATGATTCGCTATCTCTTCCGCCCCCCTCCTCACCCCTTTCCCCTCAACCCTTCCTTGCCTCGTCCCTCACACACCCAGTATCTACGGTCATGTCTCAGAATGCGCGCCCACCTCAGAATCCTATCCGGAGTATCTTAGGACGTCGACCACGAACACCACAACCGTCGACCGTAGCCAGCGTACCTGCAGGCGCTAACGTCCAGCCTTCTAGAAAGAAATTCGATGCAGGATGGGGTGCTCTTCGAGAGAGCTTGAAGATCGTCGAACGTTGCTCCGATATGTGTCTGCCTCTCAAGGGAGCTGTAGGATGTCTCTTGGGCGTTATGGAATACGTGGAGGTGGGTGACCATCCTCAATGACCAACTCATAAATGTGACGAATAGACCTTCAAACAGAAAATCAAGGATGCGCATGAAGAACTCATCGCTATTGCCAGTAAAATTGAGGCGTTGAGCGGCATCCTCACCCGTTATGCTAACGGTGTACCGCCCCACATCGGTCAACGCTTAGAGGCTCTTGCGAAGTAAGCAGCTCTACCCTTCTGGACCACTCCTTCCTTCCTTACCCCGTCACAGGGCTATTGATGGCCATACCGCCATGATTGATGCGAAGAAACAACGCGGGTTGCTGCGGCGAATACTTGAAGCGTCAGGAGACGGTCAAGATATCGTGAGAGCGTTTCGTGACATCTCCTTCCTTATTGATGTGTTTACCGTGCGCATTCATGCCTTCTTCGTCCCCAGTTTAATTCTGACGATGGCTCTTGAGCAGATGCATACATCGATAAGCACCGAGAATGCCGTAAATCAAGCAGCACGCGATGGTGAGTCGACCTATACTCTTGATCTAGCAAGATTTTCTCTGTAACCCCTCGCGCAGCTTTACTAGACAGGCTTCAGCATGTACCAGATGCTGAATTCGACCGGGGCGATCGGACAACTTGCATGGAAGGCACCCGAGAGGCGCTCTTGAACGACATAGTTGCTTGGGCGTTAGACCGCAGCAGTCCAGCCATTTTTTGGTTGGATGGAATGGCCGGCACTGGGAAGACCACCATCACAGAAAGCTTCTGTCGCATCTTGGACTCTAAGGGTATTCTAGCGGGAAGCTTTTTCTGTTGGCGCACTGGCTCTGCAGCACGCAGATCCGCGCGACGTATATTTCCCTCGCTGGCGGTTTCCTGCTCTCGCACATTTCCTGCCTTCGCCGAATCATTGACGGATCTTCTCGTAAAGGATCGTGATGCGGCCGCGTTTTCGTTAACTCCTCAGTTCGAAATACTGTTCGAAAAACCACTGCAGCGGGCTTTCAGGCCAGATATGCCGATACCCGTGCTTGTTATTGACGCATTGGATGAGTGCGAGGATGCAGATGTCACTTCAATCTTGATCGATATCATTCTGAAAAAAGCTTCCTCATGCCATGTGAAGTTCTTCCTGACCAGCCGACCGGAGGCCCGTATCCGTGCTAAATTTGCGGATTCTCATTCACCTCTGCATTCTGTGCTTAGACTTCACGACATAGAGAAGTCTTTGATCTCAGCCGATATCGAGCGTTACTACCGTCAGCGTCTAGCAACCCTTCCTCGGCGGATGCTAGATGGACAAAGCCCATCAGCTCATGGCAAGATCATGACCCGACTCGAAGATCTCGTACACCGTGCGAACGGACTTTTCATATATGCGTTCACCACTTGTGAGTACATCATGGGCGCCACAGGGGATCCGAAAAGCCGGTTGGACAACCTACTAATCGGACTAAGACCATCAAAAAAGGCTGGACAGCATCTCGATGAACATTATTTCCGTATTATGAATGAGGCAATGATCCAGCAGGACGATACAGAAATTGCAGACATGAAATGTGTTCTCTGTTGTATCATATATGGCCGAAAGGAATTCACTGTCAATGACGCTTCCAGGCTACTGGGGATAAGCAATTCCTGCATACGGACATCGTTGTCGTCGTTGCACTCCGTGCTACATGTTCCGTCAACTAAAGAAGATAACGAACACCACTTACTCGCTCCAGCTACGAATGACACACCATCTAGAAAAAACGAGATCATACATGTATTCCATGCTTCATTTGGCGATTATCTTACAGATTCGAGCCGCTCTGGAGGAGAGGCATGGTATGTTGACGCAGGCTATGCACACGAGTATCTTTTGATACGATGTCTTGATCTGCTGAACTCTCAACTCTGCTTCAATGTCTCGGGCTCCGTCTCTTCGCATGCGTTACCGTATGTGTCCAAAACATACAGTCATATGCATCCGGCTCTGCTTTATGCATGTTGGAACTGGCCGCACCATTTTTCGATGTTATTGACACCACAACTACGTTCTGATGATATCTTGGGATTCCTTCACACAAAGTTTCTTTACTGGCTAGAAATCTCCTTTGACAATCAATGGAATGTTGTTGAACAGGATCTGTTGCGGGTCCTCGGCATCCAGAATGTTCGTATGTTTCAGATACTACTCGTCCTTTTGGAAAATTTACTGAACTTTTTTATGATGATTCAGTTGGACAACAAGCTTATACGATTTATCCGCATGGCTTTAGCTATGTTCGACTTCATCAAGTCTGATAGATATAGAGGTTCTGGAATGCCCTCCACATTTCTTCCGGGATGTGAACATATCTACATTTCACTCCTGCCATCTTTGCAAGATAATTGCGGCATCAAGAGGATATTTCGACCTCTCTTCCAAAATACTGTTGCTTTCTGTGGTTCTACCATTCCGAGTAGAATGCGAACCCCATACGCGGGCGCGATTTGCTCTGTGGCAATTGCGCCTAATGGCAAAATCATTGTTTCGGGCTCCAATGACGGCCGAATTCGTCTTTGGGATGCACATAGCGGGCATCCACTATGCCCCTCTGTCGAGGGACATCGTAGAGCTGTAGAATGTCTTGCATTCTCACCTGACGGGACCATGATCGTCTCAGGCTCTCCGGACAAAACATTGCGGATGTGGGATGCCAACGAAATAAAGCCCTTGGGTTTACCATTGAAACGCAGTGGGTGGAATAATGTCATTGCGATATCCCCTGATGGAAAGAGAGTAGCATGTCCTACTTTAACACACGCTATAGAAATCATCAACATGGACGAGGGAGAGGTTTCAGGACCCCTTCTGGTCGGCCATACTGATACAATCAATTGCATCGCATTCTCTTCCCAGGCTGAGATGATTGTTTCTGGAGGTGACGACGGGACAGTTCGAGTTTGGTCTTTGAATGCCCAAGAGGTGCTTAGTGTATCACTTGAAGGGCATGAGAGTGCTGTAACTTCAGTGGCTGTCTCTCCTGACGGACATATTCTTGCGTCTGGATCACTCGACCGCAGTATTCGAATTTGGGATGCACACACCCATCAACCCCGAGGCAATTTGTTGGAGGGCCATACCGGTCCTGTATACTCCATCGCTTTCTCCGCACAGGGAACCATGATAATATCTGGATCAAAAGATCGAGCTCTGCGGGTCTGGGACGTCGCCACAGGTACACTTTTCTGCGAGCCTCTGGAGGGCCATGATGAGGCAATCACGTCGATAGCTGTGACCACAGATGGCCGGACAATTGTATCGCAAGCAAGGGATGGAACTATACGACTCTGGGATGCTCCGATCGAGATGGTAGACACCGTCAATGCCACTCATGAGATCCGAAGTGATATACGCATTCACGACACCTCCCTTTTGTCTTGGACATTCCATCTTCAACTTGGGCATCGGTGGTCGCGTCGTCTCGACGAGGGATATATCATGAATGCTCAGGGCGAAATAATCCTATGGGTGCCGTATCATGCTAGGCATAGTCTTATGACACCTCGCACACGACTCATCCTCGGCGCAGATGCTATCTATCTTGACTTTTCGCGCTTCAAGTACGGGACGTCATGGACGGAGTGTTACACTCCCGACGAAGAGGATCAGTCAGGCACTATACCGTCCGAAATTGAAGGATTGCCTGTGTATGGTCCTCGTAACTTCATTCCCTAGTGCGGAGTATCATTCGATGTCTTCGATGTTCCCTATGGACATTGACATCATATCTTGTTTCTCTCTCTGTCTTCCTTTCATAGTCTCATACTACTTCTCTCTCGTTTTCCATCTCAATCCTTTGATAGATTTTCTTTCCATTTCATGCAGTTATATTCTCCGGAAAACAAAAAAAGTCATCCACCAGTATTCGAACTCTGTTTCATATTATTCTCATCGTCCTACGTCCTAATTTCTATATACTTTCAATTCTACATAAGCCATCTTGGTCTATCTTACAACGGACTCTGTTGCTAGGCGGTACATATATACACAGCTGCGATTCTTGTCCAATGCCACCCGTCTTGCCCACCAGTCTTCAAAATCTATTTCCTATTTTTTCCCCTTCCTATGTCCTATTTGTTTCATCCATTCATGAACAATCCAAGTCCATATTACAACGCGCTCTGTCCCTAGGTTGTACTTACATACACGCACACCTCCAACCCTTGTTGAATGCGCTCTGTCCGTTCTTACTTACGCCACAGCGAGACTGTGGCACCACCCGAACATGAAATGCGATTCGTATCATATATGTTGAAATACGTATCTTGTTCTGTAACTGCTATGGGTATCTTCGTCTCGCTTGACAGTCAGAATGAGTATTACGAGAAGATCTACGTAAGGAAAGAAAGGCGGCGGGCGAAATCGCGGGCTCGCGAGCGGAGTTTGAGCGCAGTACCAGGCCACCGACGTTATCGTGCAACATTCACTGTGGTTGCGCACTTACACGGCTTGCCCACCCTGCCAACAACTCTTCTACCAGTGGAAGTTCCAGCATTCAGACGACAGCGAATGAAAGACCATAATCATCAAAGGTCCAAAAAGAATAAATTAAAACAAATCAGGTATGCGTATGCGTGTAGATCATCACTGGTATACCACCACCACCACCACCACCACCACCACCACTCTCATCCAAAGCTCATCCATCAATCCAATCAGATCACAACACCGACATCCCAACCCCCACCCCAACCATCGCCACACCCCAACTCCATATCCCTATCCGCAACCCTAACGCACCCGAGTCCTCGTCCGAGGTCCCAGAGCCCGAGCCTGAGTCGGAGGAATTGAGGGTGTTGGACATACCGGATCCGTGGTTGTCGATTACGAGCTTCGTTCCGTGAATTGAAGAGAGGCAAGTATCGAGAGAGAAAGGGTGATCAGCGAGGAGGGATAGATGGGAAATTAGAAAATAAAATAAAATAGGATTTGATGGAATGAGAGGGTGAGATTGAGACGAAAGTCCGTGTTATGATGATGGATGAAATGGAAGTGATTATATGCACGAAGATGGAGATTAAATAGGGGGTGATATTTAGGTTGAATTTGAGAAAGCAAAAGGAGTCCGTGCGTTGATTGTTTTTGAGTCCACGAAGATACGGCGTACGTCGTCCGGTAGTTTACACAAGCCGAATTGAGTAGCGGCGGTGCGAGCGAGACGAGGCGATAGAGGAGGGGGGAGAGATGATTCGCGAGATTAATACAGCATTGCCAACTATATCAGAACCGAAAGCAAAACCGCAGAGCCGCCACACATCGCCCCAGATAAGCATCAGGGTCCTGCAGGCATTTCCCCACCACTCTACGAACTGACCACTCGGACATAATAAAAAGAAAGCGGGACTCACCAAAGCCAAATGCCCACCAACCACCGGCCTGGCCCTAAACCCCTCATTCACCCCACTAACCGTATCATACCAATCGCTCAGCGGCTCCTTGTTCCCGCCGAGCGCGCCAGAGACGTAGGCGTAGACGCCGGTGATGAATGTGTCGCGGACGGTGGTGGAGGTGGAGTCGAGAGCGGAGGCCATCCAGATTTGCCAGTCGGATTTTGTGTAGGTGTGGCGGGTGTCGAGGGGGATGCCGTAGGTTCCTGAGAAGGGAGGGAGATGGTAAGAAGGGGGAAAGAGAAGGGAGGAAAGATGGGAATGGGAGGACGAACCTTTCACGGATGAGTACCATGATGCCTCTACGAATCGTAGGGCGAACGTACGTCAGTGAGATTGATAGACGACGTAGAGACGTTCATAACGCACGGGTATCGTAGATAGACTGGGGGAACAGGTTCAACCCAAGTAACTTGTCCGCATACAGATTATAAGCCAACCCCCAGCTCGAATCGTTCCCATACTAAACAAGCCAAAAAGAACACTCCTGATCAGCATCACCTCCTTCTTCACCTCCTAACTCCCAAACAAAAACAAAAACACTCGGACTCACCGAAAGCGTCAAATGCGTCCCCTGCGAATCCATCGCCAGCCCTTCCCACTGACTCACATACCCCTCCGCAATACTCGTATAATTGCTCGCCATGCCCTCGTCCCCCAGGATGCTCCAGATCTCAGCCATGGCGCGGATGCCTATGATGCCTTTGATGGCGAGGTTGGTCTGATTCGCGAGCGAGCCTGCGAAATCGTCTGTTGAGATTTGATTGGAGGGGATGAGGGCTTCGGAGATTAGGAATTGGGTCCATTGGTCGAGGAGGGAGGACTGTGATGGCGAGTGTTAGTGGGTGAAACAAGGGAGAGGAGAGAGATAGGGGAGGGAGGAACGTACATATGTCTCGATGAGCGAGCTGTCGTTCGTCTTTTGGTAATGACTCAACGTGAGGATAAGCATATTCCCGCTCTCTACACGAACAAGCATCGTCAGTCAGCCCTCTCATACTAGACACACCCATTTTGAATCAAAGCGAACTCGACTCACCCTCGAGCGGCATCGCCTCGTCTTTACCTACCAAGCATCAAACGCACAGATGTCAACGAACGTAGGGACGGAAGGTATGATAGGAACGTACCGTCGTTGTGCCCAATAGCTTTCGGATACGCAGCCCCGAGATCGTGAACGCTGTACTTGTTCGGGTACTGACCGGTCGCCTGCATCCAAACCCGACTATCAGCATTAACGTTCCACCACCACCAACGGGATAGATAGGATCGAGGTGAAGCGGTAACGGGGAAATAGAAGGGATATGGGAGAAGAAACACAAAAGAAAGGGCACCTGATACTCAAACAAAGGCTGCAACAACGCCTTGCCCAACGCCGGGTTCGTATACAAGAAAGCCGGCCAAGCGGGCATGATCACGTCGACGGTATTCACGTTCTGCCCGTCCCAATCAATCCATCAGCACCATACCCTCCTGCCTCTACATCTCGACATGAAGACGACAAGAAAAAAAAACCGAACGCACCCCATCGCTCGAAATCTCCTTCATAAACACCAACAAATCACTACTATTCCAACTCCCATCGCCCCCCTGCTCCTTCGAAATCGTAAGTTCCACCCCCGCGAAGACCTGCCTCAGCGAGATCGCGACGATACCCTCGTATTCTGCCGAGATAGCGCCGGCGTCAGAGGATATTTGGGAGTCGAAGGATTGGGCGGTGGAGAGGGCGGTGGGGAAGGAGGTGTGGAAGGCGGAGATCTGGTGGGTTTAAGCGTATTAGTCAGGAATATTAATATTGCTAGTGGGAGAATTGGATGGCATGAAAGGAAAGGAAATATATATGTATGTGTGGAGGAGGAGGAGAGAAAACGTACGAGATCAGACACCGAATCATACTCGCTCCAGAAATACAAACTCCGATCCTGCAGCGCACCCCCCGCAACGATATACTGCACCGCCGGATCGCGAACATGGCCGACCGAGAAAAGCATCGAGCTCGAAGAGCCAGAGGAGACTGAGCCGAAGTCTTGCGAGAACGCGAATACGGGCCTGTACGTTCCCCCAGTTCGCAACCGTGTCAAGTTAGTCGACCACCGTTGGAACGAAGGTGCAGAAAAAAAACTACATAGGTACCGAAGAAGAAAAGACGACGCAGTAGGGTGCCGGGACGCAGGGGTGGAAGATAGAACCAGAACAGAGTGGGGGTCGAGGGTGGCAAAATGAGGCAAGAAATGAGACCCACCAATCATCCTCAATCGCCCTAAAATTCGTATCCTGCGAGTTCCCCAACGTCCCATTCGCGACAAACTGCCCACGCACGGTCGTGTCTGCGCCGGTCTGGTACGTCGCGGAGGAGGTGGCGGAGTAGTAGATCGCGCCCTCTGTACGTTTTGAGGTGTTGGCGGATGTGATGGGGTAGGGTCGGAGGGTCGATGTGTCAGGGGTGTCGTTGGGTAGGACGGGTTGGCGAGGAGAAGAGGAAGGGAGGAAGGGGAGGGAAGCAAGGGGGTAGAGGTTTCGGTATGACGTTCGAAAGTGAGACGGTAAGGCCAACGTATATTCCGAGTATTTGGGCGCATATGTCGAGTATGCGTACGGGTAGTAAGCATCCGCAAAACGCATATATTCATGTTGAGGAACAACACCGGACGCGAGGCAAGAACATTGGCGGACATAGAAAAATCATAACGAACGGACACGATAAGTCAGTAAGTATACGGAGGAAGTGGAACCGAAACAGTGAAAGGACTCTTCACATCTCAGGACCCTTCCCAACGAAGAACGAAGAACGAAGAACTCAAAAACCGAAGACGAAACACTCACGTTGCACCCGATCCCCACTCTCCACATACACCTCCTGCTCCTGCAACTGCACCATATGCGTCATCACGTCACTCCCGGACGCGGTCGTCGTCCAGTTGACGAGCGCGGAGGTGTTCCCGAAGACCCATTCGGCTGAGATGTCGGAGTAGACCTGTGATATGATTGGTTTGATTAGTTGTCAGAGGGGTTGGCAGATTGGAGTTGGAAGGGTGTGAGTTGGAGGGAGGAGCGGAGGAGCGGAGGAGGAAAGGAGGAAAGGAGCGGAGGAGATGGGCGGTGCATGGGTGACACCGGTGAACCGTGAAAGGAGGACATAGGAAGCAGGAAACGGGAGACGGGAGACGGGAGACGGGAGAGACGAAAGCGAGAGAGGATAGAGAATCGACTCGGACCGAAAGTGAAGATACGGGGAGAATAGATGACAGAAAAGGAGCCTTCAGCTTCAAGAAAGACAAACGTACCTGCACAGAGTGCGCCGATCCATCGTTCGGAGCGACAGAGATGGACATGTACGAGAACGGAGTAGATTGCTTGACGAGATCCGTCGGCTACATACACCGACCCACCCAATACACACACATGCATGCAATAAAGCCTCGTCAGTTCTACGTCATTCTCGACATGAAATACGGGCAGCACGCTCGAGCGGACAGCGGAACAGTGATGAGAAGGGTAGGATAGGAATTTCCGACTATTTCGTCGAACGCAACACATATCATCCTCCCTCCCTCCTCTCACACCCCACCACCACCCACAAAAAACCAAAAAAAACACACCTCGACCGGACTCAAAAACGTCACATTCACATCCACGCTCCCCGCCGTCATCTCAAAAACAGACATCGTCGCCGTGAACCTCGCCGCGTTCTGCGTCGCCTTCTCCAATGTCCCACTTGAGCTGGAGACGGCTGGGTCGCCGAGGAACGTATACGAGCTCCCGTCGACGCGGACGATTCCCGCCCAGCCTATCGTCTGCCATCCGTTTCCCGTTTCCCAAAGCACACCACCCATTACAATCCACACAAGAAATACAGCATTAGACGGCACTTGAAACGTAGTAGTAGTGGTAGGGAGAACATAGACGCACCGACCCACCCCAAAACTGCGGCCACCCTCCATTCAAAGCCGTCCCGTTCCCCTGGGGCAGCCAAGTCGAGAGGTAGGGAGACCGCACCGCGAGGGGGTACGCGTGTGGGATGAAGGGGTCTGCGGTCCATGAGGCTGCGGAGGCGAGGTTTGGGAGGAGGGATGTCAGGATGAGGAGGGATGGGGAAGGGAGGGAGAGGGGGATGGGGAGACGCATTGGCGGGACGGGGTGGGTATGAGGGAGGGGTAGGAGGGAGGGGAGTCGCGCGAGTGGTTAGGTATTAGTTGATCCTTGGGCCTTTGGGTATAATACGAGACGAGACGAGACGCGACGTCGACCAGGACACCGTCAATGCAGAGATGCAGAGAAAACCGATCACGAGCCAGTGGCAGGCCCAAGCACAGAAAAGACAGAACTCTAGTCGTACGCACGCAACCGTGACGATTCACAGACTCGAGATTAGATAGTCGAAGAGAGAGAGAGAAAGAGAGAGGGAGAAAGAGGGAAAGACACATCCAGTGATGCTTGATGCCCTACTTATATATCCCAATCAGCGTCTCCATGTCGATATGTCAACGTTATTCAACGTCAGGCTAGGAGGCTGTGGGCGCTAGCGTGCACTGAACTGAGTCGGGACAGCCGGAGGGCGTGAATTCTGAGATCAAAGAGGATGAAGACCAATGATGGGTGCTGCCATCAATCACTGCCGCATCAGTTGACGGTCGAACAGAGGTCGTCAACGTCGCGAACAAACATGGATTTTTGACGCGAAATATATAAGTTCCGATCAACGTTGGAATTGGTGTTGGCAGTGATGTGGCGCGCCACTTCTGCCTTCGTTGTCCCGAGTGCAGGACAAGTGCAGGAGTCGAGTCCGACGAGGTCACCGGAAGGAATTTAAAAGCAGCATCATCCGACTCTCTTTCCCATCGTCGTCGTTCGCAAGTTCACCTTCCGCAAGTACATACATACACAAATCAATGATGGTCGCCCTTCCTTTCCTTCTTTCCTTTTCCCCGTCCTTGAAAGTTCCCCATTCCCATCCCCTAACATATTCCTTTGATCTTCATTATCCTACATATATTCCTTCGCGGCATACGACATCAACCTGCCCACCCAGCCCATCCGCCCACCCCCATCCTCCACCTATCCCCAACCTATCCCACCTCAATCTCAGCCACCCATATGCATCGCACCGCATCGCTTCCTCTAGCCACTCGACCGATCTCGATCGAACCCGGCCCCCACTCAAAACCCAAACCCAAACCCAAATCCCGCCGACGGATCAAAAAAAGCCTCTTCGCGGTTCCGAACTTCTTGAACCGGCGGCCGGCGGCCATCAATGTTCGACGACGAGCGCTTATAGACGCCACAGTGGCGTGTGGCTGAGGATTTCAGAGGGGGAAGGTGGTGGAGGGGTATAGCGTTGATAGCAAGAATGCAATAGACATCAAGAATGGGATCGAGTCGAGTGAGATAAGTCAAGAAATCTTCGAGAAAGCAGGGAAGGAGGAGAAATGGAGAGATGGAGAAAGAGATGCGAAGAGGTTATGTACGTTTGGGAGTCTACACACACGAACGGATTGACACACGACAATCAAACACACACGAACAAGTAAACGGACGAATAGCACAGAAGAATGCGACGATAAGAAAAAATAATAAACAGAGCATCGACGACAAAGACGAAGAGAAGAGAAAGAGCAAGAAAACAGCCCAACATGATATATGCGTTCCGGCCCTCGTCGTCTTCAAGGTCACCCAGAGACGGACGGACGTTCCATATTCGCCGGTGAGTTACTGAGCAGCGATTGGAGCTATAATACACCACGAGAGGTTGAGAATCAGAACACAGTGAGAACGTCAGAAAAGGAGAGAAAAGACGCACCTGATCCAGAACGTTAGAAGACGACATCCCTCCTTCGCCGCCCTGCTGGTGCTGCTGTTGCTGTTGCTGTTGCTGTTGTTGTTGTTGCTGTTGCTGCTGCTGATCCATCTCCATACCCTCTCCCTCCCCATGTTCACCCTCCCTCTAAACACACACCCAACCAACCAATCAGCAAACAATCCCACCACCCACACCCCCGCACCCCATATAAAAAAAATGAACACTCACCGCCCCCTCCTTCCCCTTCTTCCCATGCCCCCCTCCCCCTCCATGTCCACCCCCATGCCCTCCTCCCCCACCCCCACCTCCCGCCTTTCCCCCCGATGAACCCGCAGCACCACCTCCAAACGGCTCCTCCCTCGGCACGATATCGATCAAGAAATCGAACTGGTCTGATTTATTGAGTGCTTTGGCGATGTCGGAGCGGGAGAGGGTGCGTCGTTTGTTGGAGTCTGCGATTATGAATGCGCGGGCTGTTATTTCGGCGATGAAGACTGGGGTGGCGGGATGCGTTGCAGGCGGTTCGTGGTACGAGACGAGGGGGGTGGATGGACGAGAGTGGAGGGAAGGGAGGGGCAGAGATCAGTTGGTTGTTGGTGTGGTGTGATTGAGGTATGAAGACGCACTTTCGCATGCTTTACAGAATAGGATAGGGGCTGTCCGAGACGACGTCAACGAACGCGTTCGCACACAAACATATGCCCGCATCAGGAGCAGTAGCACTCACCGTCCGCCGCAATCATCTGCTTCCTCACAAACGCAAAGCATCAGCACGAGCCCACACCCCTTTCTCTCTCACAAAGAACAAAACGAAGTAGCAGAAAAAGCAAAGAAACACACCTTAACATCCGGATCGTTCTTCATCACCTTCTTAATCCTCGCAAGCGGCAACGGCGGATGCCTATAATCCGGCGTCTCCTGCTCCGCCACATCGACCTGTCTTTGCCAGAACGAGTGCAAAAACTCATGTAGCGGCTGTCCGGACTGGACGAACGGCTTCGTCACCGTCGTCGTTGGGCTCGAGGATCCAGCTGCGTTCCCACCACTAGTGCCGCCGCCGCCACCGTTACCGCTGCCGCCAGCTCCGCTCGGCATGGAGAGACTGTGATGTAATTAGGATTAGGCTGGGCTGGAGGACGTTGGTTGGTTGGCTGAGCGTCGAGCGAACTGATTGGTTCCCCTCGACAGGTGGCTCGGTGGCTCGGTGGCTCGGGGTGTCGCTTTCGATGTGCGATTGGCTACTGTTTATGTTTAGTCAGACCTGCTCGCGAAAGTGGAACGAAAGGTGATTGGCGGGCGAAGGGGCGAGGGGGTCGGGAGGGCGTGATTGGTTGGGAGGAAGACGCGCTGGTCTTGGAATGAGGGAGGATGGCAGGCAGGATGTCGATTGGCTCCTGGGAGGCTGACGACGCGTCGATGAGCTGGCACGGCGATGGAGTGATAAGATTTGTGCGGCTTATCGGGGTTTGCCGGGAGGGTTCTATGTTTGCCACTTCGAGGTGGGCCACAGTAACTGCACATTCGGTGATCTTTGGGCATCAGGCCTCAGCCGCAAAGAACTGAGAGAAGAAGGAACAGCCTCGAACGTCAAAATGGCGACTATATCCTTTATTTTTTTACTCATCAGCGCGACACTCCTGTATTTTCTGTCCATCCGAAAGATGCCTTCCTCAAGGCTTTCTCCAAGAGTCTTACGCTACATATCATAACAGACGACGACGAAGACCGCAATGTCGTTCTGGCGAGCACGCAATTTTATTTGAGTAAATATGCCAGTCACTGGGCACCAAGCGCGGTCGCGTTGGATCTCGAGCTGTTGTACCGCCATCCAATGCCGTCCCCGGTGTACGCAGGTGTACGCTAGTGCTCAAGTTAGCGTTGAGTGGCGAGATAATGTGATGGATTTATGACTGTCTTGATGCGGCAACATAAATTGGTGCGAAGATGGACTCTGATCAAGACCTAGTATTGGAGTATGTATCCAGAAACTACGATCGTCATATGGGAGCAAATATTCTGAGACACAGCGACGAGGCCAAATGACTCTATGAAAGTATCGAGTAGCAAAGTTCTATAGAAACAGAGGGAAAGAGGAGAAAAATAATGATCCAAACGCTCTCCTGCGTCACACCCTCATAGTCTCCGCCTGCGGTACAACTTAAGTATGTCCACCTCGAACTTCGAAAAAGAAAAATAAATCTTTCCTCCTCTATGGCACGAGACAACCCTCCGATTAAAATTCGACATGGACACTGATCTTCGGAATGACGAGGTACGGCGAGTGGTATGCCAAAGTGAAGATAATACCAATAAGGACGCCAAGAATGAAGATAGGCGAGAAGATCAAGAATAACTTTTTGAGCACTATAGAATCAGCAATATAAGCACAAGAAGAGAACACTAGGCGACCTAAAGTGCAGATACGCACGCTTCCTGCACGCTGATGCTTGTATCTCAGATTGGCAGATCTGCTCCGTCGCGCCGTACGTCTTGGAGGCGGAGACTTCTTCCATAGACGCGACGGGCGGAGGACATTCTATGTGAAGGTAAGCAATTAAATTTGGAAGTGGTGTATGCTTGCAGCTTACCCTCAGTAGACGATACAGATGGCGACGACGATTCCAACGGGCCGATCTCGGATTGCGTAACCTCAGGATCATCGAGAATTACATCGTCACTCGGAGGGCACGATTCTAAACGATCCTGTGCCGTAGATGCCTTATTTGAAGTTGCGGTATTTTGCTCGCAAACCTCTTTATAGTAACGATTAGCTTCGAGCACTAGCAAATAAGTATATCACGTACCCTCAGCAATTGGATGATTAGAACTGTCAGCCCCTTGCTTGCTCTCGACCGGCTCTCGAGCATTTTCGAGGACCGTACATTGATCCTCTGGCATCATAGCGCCCGAAGTATTATCCGAAGCGCAAGGAGACTGCGAGGATGAGTTTCCGGAAGCTATTCGATTCATGGGCACTGGAATGATTTCTGTATCATCCACTGCGCAGATTGAATGTAAGTCCTTGAATAATTCAGGGGAAAATATAGCTTACCCTCGACGATACTCGACTGAAGATTCTGCGTCCCGGGTCGGGTCTCGACATTAGAACCTGAGTTTTTGCGATACACGTCTTCGTTTTCTTCTGAATCAGGACGTGGCGCTGGATAAAATCACAGTCAGCTTGATACATGGACAATGACGATGTACATACCCAGGATATCCTCGGGAATAAATGTGGGCTTCACCTCGAGAATGGGATGGCCCAGTGCTTTGGCTATCTCATCGCTGTCGGGATCAAGTCCACACAATTGATGGGCCTCGCGAAGGGCATCGAGATCTTCCTTATCCCAGCAATATGAACGGTACCACGCCTTCAGTATCAAGTCGCTCGTTTGTAGATCCCAAGCAGCCAGATATTCGGTTAGCTCTTCTTCTGTCCAACGTACTACTCCTTCCGGATCCGATGCCCAGTAAAGTTCCGGGGTGGTAAGCAGGGAAGTATCGTCGTATATATTAATCTCCACGTCTCTTATGAATACGTAGGCTCTCTCCTTCGTTCTTCCGTCCATAGGATCATGATTTTCTGACATGAATGTTCCAGCGAGTCCGACCAATCTGGTTGTATCCGATCGAGGTCGCTTTCGTCTATATTGGAGGCTAAAGGAAATGTGATCCGCTACATACCGCGTCAAAACGTGAAGGTGAAAATGGACGTGATACTAGAACAAAGTCGTACCGTATTGAAGGTCGTCTTCATGGGCACCAGTGAGCAATGCCAGACGATGGATCTGTGAAAGGATTATGTCGGCTCGTGTTTTCGGCTCTCGGACTGGATGAGCGATCAGGGAAAACTCTTTTGGAGATAAAACCTCACACCTAAGTAAGTACCGGATCATAATTTTAGCATCCAGCCATTAGTGTATAGAATTCCATTACCGTGTCCAACCTCTGATTCGAGTCATCCGTCCACCATACCATCTAAACCGGATTCTTTGTCGAGAATTGATATCTGGCCCATGGCACAGAGGAAGTTGTGCTATCTTCTTGACTCCGTTTGGTATGGCTGTATAAATACATCCCCAGCCGGGCAATGGAGTCTCATACGGTTTGGCCCCGAGATGAATATAGTGAGAGCGTTCCCACGCCAAATCTTTAACTACCTCTATGGCAGCATAAAGCATGGGAAGTAGTGACAGTGGGCGCACATGAGTTGACATCTTCTTGTTGAAGAGATCGGAGTTTTCGATAATCGGGATGCGGTCAAGAGGATAGCGGTGGAGTCCTCCGACAATAAATTTGCGGTATGAAGCATCCTGCGGATTGAGGTCATCAGGCTGTTCAGAGAGAGGAGGAATTAGTTACATACAACGACTCTGGATATACCGCTTCCTCCGAAAGCTAAGGATACCTGTCCACTATGGAACCCCAAGCAATCATCTATTTACAAGGATCATACCCACGTCAGCATGAACACACAGCGTTCGACAAGATAATGATATGTATTTACGACAGAATACGGTTTTGTCTTGAAATATTCTTCCAAACTCTGCAAAATTCAATCAAATGTGTAAATCTCTAGTGATATTGCATATGCAGTGTCAGTTGAAGAGTAGATACCGATAATTCTTCTGCCTGTTGTCATAGACAAATGTTATTGCACGATCGTGCCCAGTTTATGTATGAGTACTCACAATCCGGAATTCAGTGATGAATCTATCAACGGATGAAGGTATATTCTTCAGATAATCCTGGAGGTGAACTGTTGTGTCTGTAATAGTAGACACAGGTCAGAAATTATTTCGATTGTTCGGCATTCACTTACCGTCATGGAAGACGATTGAATGGACGTCAGGTAGAACCGCGAATACTTGTGCGATATTTGGATGCCTGCAATTGCAACATAAAAATCTTGAAGTCTTGACAAACAAGTGGTAGGACGTACATAGTCTTCTCGTAGAAGTCAAGATCCTGTTCAAACCTCTGCGTCTCGTGAGCCTTGACATTTCCAGTCGTGCTAATGAATCGCTTACAGCTGCAGATTCTGGGCCTCGGTACTGACGGACAACTCTTTTGTCTCGCCCTTCGAAAACATTGGCCACCGAAACAATACACTCGACGGATTCCTTTAAATTGACGTGAAAGTCTCCATAAAACCTTCTGTGACGGCGCTGTCTCTTCGTCAACTTCTGCGTGGATACTAATCCCGTAGTTTGTATCTCTACAACATATTCGCGGTTCACGGCATGCTGTTGTATCAGATGCAGATCTCCTCGTTTTAGTATCCTGAACTATAAGATTTACAGCATCTATTAGGCGCATCATAGAAGGGGTAGAGGAATGTCTCTTACCTGGCCCCTGTAATAATCGCCCACAATGTGGGACTTCAGCTCTTGGAAGTGCTCCCGAAACTCGACGCGATGGGACGAGAGGTCGTCTTTGATGAGGGGCAGATAAAAACCTGTTTCCACAGCAGCACGGGTCTGCCACACCAGCATCATCAGTGTTCCATGCCCTACAACAGCGACGAGTGGCGAACGAAGGAAAAACAGCTGACGGTAAGTTGATCTTGGATATGTCTCAAAGAGTCCTTGTGTCTGGCGATCTTTCTTCCGATAGATTCGGCCTTCAGGTACTTCTTCAACCAGTTCTTGTCTCGATTCTTCATCGTGTTAAGTTCGTTCAAGATAGTTGTGAGTGTGCTACAGGACCGAATTAAAATGTTATATATATATATATTCTTGCAAAAGGTTACAATATTAATCGTACTTTGTGAACTCGATACAGGTCTGCTTGAAGGGATTCTCACGGCTAGAGTCCGATGAAACGCCTGTATGTTGAATAGTGGAATCTCGGAAGAGAACGACGAAGTCGACGATCGAGCACGCTAAGTCTTTCAAGTCCTCTGCATTCTGTAATGAGCTCTGAAGATCATGTATTAGCATTGTGCAAAAGTGATGATGCGATTGAGGCTCACTTTTATCCTCTTGAGAAGCGTTAGTACGACCTCGGTAGCTGCAGAGACCCATGGTAACGGTGCCTCTGTTAGGGTCGAGACAACCCCAACAGTAGATATGAGGGCATCGAGCCAGTCCATGCTGGGGGATTCGGCGGACGTGGTACGACGTTGAGTGATCAAGGCCATGGTACTATTCTGTTGATGATGTCGATTAGTAGCAAGTGGGATGCAAGATGATAGGATGGAATCGAGAGCAGAGGAGAGCAATAGTGTCGGGGTGAAGGACGCTGCAGCTCTATATAATAGGCTGGGATAAGGACGGCTATCCTCTGTTTCTAAAGATGCCCAGGGTGGCGATACTGCTATGCGCCACGACCCTTCCTCATGTGACCCAGCTATCGATATCGGACATATCATAGGTTTATTTATAGCGATGGATAGCATATGCAAAAGACTCTAGATTTCCATGAATGTGGTCGAATAGTACGAGAAACCAGACTCTTTCGACAGGGTAATTTTTTTTTTGTAATCACGGATATTTTGCTCACTTTATTCGTGACGCGAATCGTTGTCCTTATTTATGAGTGCATCGGTGACTGAGCACTACCGACATCGCCCTGCTATATAAGGCCTAAACCTTATATCCTGACAATCTACTAGCGCATCCTGGCAGTGCGGGGACGAGGACACGCGCATATGACTGGGCGACAAATTAGGATTTCTACAAATAACTTGTTCCTCATCGTATACATCTCCAAACCGCTCGACAGAGAAACAAGTTTGAATACTATTCGATGTAGGTAGGGTATCCCATTCACGAGCTTGCAAAGCGTCTGAACAGGCCTCGCTCGCTTCTAGTCCTACCGTGACGTTGCATGTACAGTGCGTGGCTCACTTATAGTAATTACCAACTGCCGCTGAGGGTCCAACAGAGCTCGAAACGGTTATATGATGATTCGCTCCAAATGAAGCATAGCCAGCGGGAGAATTGATGCCGTACCGTAACCAAATGCACCAGTTGCGTTTCATGAGAGTTTTAAATTAGAAACAACCATATAGAAGAGATGCATCGCGACTATAGCATAACTTTGACCCAGCGCCGACTCTGAACAGCGAACCATTAGCAGCTGGACTGTGGCAAGGAGCTACGCTATACGCAACGTGTGAGTCTATGAAAGAACAGTATGAATGAACGTTCCCCACTTACGGACATGACTTAACGTGGGTAGGGCAGTGCTTGAGTGTGGGTAACAGCACGATGAACAATGATTATATTCACGATGCGGTGCAGTGTGGAGTGGAGTGCCAAAGATAAAAGGCATGTGCGTACATGCCTCGCTATTTTCCAAGAACCGTCAAAATTTGTGAAAGGGACTACCAGGCAATAGGCCTCCACCATGATCCCATCAGATTTGAGAAAATCGTGAGATGCGGAGCTCTATTCGTGCTATTCCATGGCCTATAAGAGCGATGATTATTTAGGCAGGCAGCTAGGCATCGTAGGATATGGAGCGAGTATATTCATGTCAACGCAGAAGGACAGAGAAGCCAACTTCCATGATCTTCTTGCCAAATATTCGCCTAGCAGAAGGCGCATTCAACGATGTACCAAGCAAGGTTGCCTCCGTCTGGGTGGACTGCGGAGTGCGGAGTGGCGTAGTTGTAAGTATGCACCGCGAACAAAGCTCAGCATGGCACAAATTATTACGGATTCTAAGCTCAGGAGTAAAGATGCAGACTTTCGCATGCTTTACAGAGGAGGATATGGGTTCGACAATACATCAGTTGAGAAATGTACGCGTATATACGCACGAAAACAGCCCACACCACCCGCCGCTATTCTCTATATCCGCACGAAGGCAAACCCTCTGACCAAGGTCCAATATGCACCACCACACAACGAAACGTTCAACCCCTTCGGGGAAAACACGCACCCCGTCGGGACGAGTGTCCGAGTGGCAGTAGTATACGAGTGTAACGGTGAGCGATTTGCTTTCATGACCGGACTCCCAGTTTCACAAGCGGTGAAGCAGTTTGCGCGATATTATGCCACAGAGCACATCAGGTTCCAGATAGATGGTATGTGCTTCTACTCGTCGAGCTCTTTGACCAGCTAGTGCAGCCGAAGATAATTTTATACCAAGGGTGCGAGGTTCGAAACAGGTCATCATGCCAATGGCTAGTTTCCGAGGATCATGCACAGCACGGAGATGTAACAAAAAATATGAGCAGTGCCCCAGGTCGATCTAACGTGATGATGGTCGAGAGTACCTTGTACTCGTGCAGACGTCACATACTGGGCTATAGAGACTCGGTTACCAGTCTGGGTCGAGAGTAGAAAACAAGTGCTCGAGGGCTCGCATGACAAGACACCACCGACCAAATAGAGGTAAACACGCGTGAAGTGGCGTCGGTCCGCAATGCCGCAATATTCTCCCTTTCAGGAAATGCCTTCGGCACATTCCAGGGCGCCCGCGGCCAAGTCGAAATGCTCCGAAATTGATTTCGAAAAATGCAAGTGACGTCGGACCATGGAGGCCAAGCTTCGACCTTTCCTCAAAAGCAGCGCTGTCGAGTCAAGCTGCTCTCCATTTTTTCATACCCACACCTCCGAATCACCCCGTCGTCACTTTTCTTCTGCTCATCAGCAGTAAAGCTACTGTATAATGTGAGTAGCGAGGATTGTAGTGTTGTTCGTGTTATGGCTATTGACTGCGAATGTGGCCCAGAAACATCGACAGAGACTGTAGATATCATGGATTCACCTCACAAAGACCGCTCGACCTCTCGTGGTCGTCTCGTGCGTCTTCAACTAGCCTTCACTGCTCGAAACATCAGTCCAACTGACCCTACCTGTCCTCGACAACTAGCAATCCTCCGGCCGCGGTGGCGCAGGCAACATCCGTTCGACCTCTGCCTCTCGCGACGCTCGCCCAGTTGATGGTCCCGATGACTATTCCATCACCCGCGGTCGCGAACCCCATCCTGTCCAAGAGTCCGGCAAAATCGTATCCACCGGCCGCGGAGGAGCAGGAAACATACGTTCGCCCTCGCGCGACGTCACGGAGAACAGGGAAGCGGTGTACGAGCACGAGAGAGACGTGGTCAGAAAGGCGGAAGCTGAGCATGCCGGTGCTCTGGTCAGTTATCCTCCCTCACTATTGCCTATTGCCCGATGCAAGGATGTAGAGATCGTGGTGCTGACTTTGACGTTGACCGGTGGCGTTGGCTCGATAGCATTCCTCTGGCCGCGGCGGCATGGGCAACATACGCTCGCCCTCCCGTTCTCGCTCTCGAGACCCTCACCATGCTCATCCCGCCGTACACAGCACCGGACGTGGAGGAGTCGGGAATCTCAAAGCTGGCGACGGAATAGACGTGAACATAAGCGAGATCGAAGAGGAGGAGAGGGCCGCTCATCATCATGAGTCTGTCGGACCGTGAGTGTCACTATCTATCAACATTTATTCGACCGTATCTCTGCCGTCTCGTTATCGTCTGCATCTGTCCCGCCGCCCCTGTCCTTTCCCCGAACATCGCTACCCTGTCAAAAACATCTCAAATCTGACCCTAACCCGTGTGTTTTTTGCTATCGTTCCAGGCACTCCACCGGTCGTGGCGGTATCGCCAACCTCACCTCCGCTCCCGCCCCCGCCATTGAACACGAGCATCCACACGCCACGCACAACCACGACGGCTTCGAGTCCACCGGGCGCGGTGGCGCTGGTAACATTCGTACTCGTGACGGTTCAAGGGAGCCAAGGGAGCCAGAGAAGGAGCGGGGCAGGAACGGACATGGACATGGGATCTCGGCGCTGTTGGATAGGGTGTCGAGAAGCCGAACGAGGGAAAGGGCGAGTGGGGAGTTCGACAGGGAGAAGGAAGGACCGGGTAACCCTGTGAAGGGACCGGATGTGCCGACTGTTGCGGAGTGAAGGGAAGGTCGGGTGGGGAAGTTAAAGGAAGAAATCAAGTGCTAACGAAGAGCTAAAAAGATTGAAGTACGGTTGTTTGTTGGTGCAATATTGGAGGCTTAGGATAACTTAGTACGATCTCAATCGGAGGAAGGTGGCGTCAATGTATGTTTCCTTTATTCTTCATTATGTGGTTTGACAGTAGTGTATGGAATGTATGCCAATAAATCGTATATGTAGCTCTTGACATAGGTTGTAAGCCATCGAGCGACGCGACGCCAAGTAATGGGAAATGCCCCCCACGTATATGTCGGCTCTTTCAAGCTCACGGATGGATCGTCATTCGCAGGAGTGCCCGTGCGCAAAATCAAAGCTCTATAGGTCGTAAATTATCGTCGAATGGTGAACGTTGAAGAGTTAATGTTGGTGGAATTGGGATCGACCGTTTCCTTCCAATCCGCAACATTATCTGATAAGATCTTACAGAGAGGCCTATAAATAGCTCAGTAAACGACAGGGGAAGTGTCGCAATTCTTATACTGCTCCACGTTCGCGTCATGATATTCTGGAATACGCACACGCACGATTCCTCTCGTGACCACCTTGTCTCAGGACGCCTCGTCGTGGTTCAGTCTGTAGGTTGTATAATAGCACAGCTCTAGCCAGGCCTCTTCATCGAGAGATGTCGTATACTAGTGCCGTCCGCCTAAGCAGAGGTCAGACTTCTGTGGCCATCGCAGGTGCGACTGGCAGTCTAGGTGAGAGTCGAGAATAGTGTTTCTGGAACCATTGATCTAATCGGACCTGTAGGCTTCGCTATAGCTTCAGTCTTTCTTGAGTCTCCATACAGACCGTTCTTCTCTCGAGTCATCGTCATCACGCGCAGCGCTCAATCGGCCAACGCGAGACGACTCGAATCCCTTGGAGCCACTCTTCACGAGATACCTACCGCGTCTGACCGTCATGTGCAGAAGCAGGCATTGAACGAGGCTCTGAAGAGCATTGATGTCGTTATTGATGTGCTCAACCACGAAGCCAAGGAACTCGCCAAAGACCTGTTCGAGGCAGCACTAGCGCAGAATGTATGTGTGTACTTTCCGAGCGAGTTCGGAGTGTAAGCCGTCCAGCTCCTCAGGAACTCTACTGCGTACTTATTTTAACTTACGAACTTTTGTTTTCTCGTCGAAGGGATCACCGGTTTAATGACTTCCCAGGCTACGACCACTCCGCCTGGATCTACAAGCGTCAGAATGACGTTCAAATGCGGGAGAAGGTCAAGGACAGCGGGAAAGAAATGAAGATCGTCGTGGTCTATCCGGGTCTCTTCCTCGAAATTGCTATAACCGTACGTCCATCTCCCTGAAATATGCCTACCTCTAAAATGGCATTGGCCGACCTCCTTATTCTGTACGCACTAGCCTCTCTGTGAGCAGCATCGACTGGCGTATTATACTGACCACGAAGACTCTAATGGGGCCACATATAGTCGGATTCGACATTGGCCGATCTATTTTCTCTGCTGTTGGGTCGACTTCCGCCAACTTTTCTGTCACATCCAAATCGGACATCGGGCGTGCGGTCGCTGAGCTCTCTATCCTCTGTATGTCACCAGTCAACGCTTCGGAGGTGCCGGACCATATCCGCATCGCTGGCGACAGCATCAGCTTTGAGGAGGTTCGAGAGTTAGTTCAGGAGAGGACTGGAAGGGAGATCGAGCTGCGTACGGAGGACTTGGTGCAATATAAATTGCAACTCAAAGAAACGACTATCAGAGATGGAGAGGGAAGGCCTGCGCACTGGATCAGGTGCGTATCATGATCCGTTTTTTATTCTGACTTAGTCAAATAACGGAGGTTTTGATGCACATAGGGCACTCGTGGGCGAAGGCAAGATGGACTTTAGTAAGGATAATCAAAACGAACTCGTCAACACGGGCGAAAGGAGCTGGAAATGGAAGACTGTGACGCAGCATCTGCGTGAGGCGCCAGCTGTGTAGACGTCCCACTATGAGTAAGGTCCTTCGCTACTCGAGCTCTGATCCTTTTCTTTATGGTGCTGATGTCGCGTCCAGGACATTTTTTGTCAGTGACGTATACTATTAGGTTTCTAAATCCAAGATCGAGACATGTACGACCAAGGTGTGCTCTAGCGCAATCCAAGATATCGACATTTTTCCATACCGTCCCTCGCCGCGTATGTTACTCTCCCTCCTGCATCTCTCTCTCAAATGTTGCCGTTGTCCAACCGTAACATCTCTTCAATCGTGCACCAATCCTACCACGCATCAATATAGTATCAGCGATTGTGAACCTTGCGGCACTGAATAGGGACACGGAACAACTGACCACTTCATGATTTGTGGCGTCAATGTCGAATCGGGATGAGGCTTGTGTGTAAAATCGTTAGGTCAGTTGTAAATGAGGAAGGACAAAGATACTGAAGTCGCCTACTCGGTGAAAGCTGATCGGTCTGGCGGTCTTCGCAGGCGGATCGAAACGGACAGAAGAACCGGCTGTCTGGTAAACCTCGAAGCCGACTCTGTACGGGAATCAGCATCTCTCACATCCTCCGCATTCTAGTATGATTATCTGACCTCTTCATAGCCTGAAGAGTATGTGCATCAGTAATGAGAAAGGGTTGAGTGAAGGCATCCGGTGAGCTTTAATTACCCTCTCGAAATCCGCCCAACGTAATTGGCCTTTCTTCTCAGCGATGTCCGAAGAATCCTTCATCTGCTCATCCAGATCGAGGATACGATGGAAGATCTAGAATGCCAACGATTAGGCAACAGTTAGTGACGAGACCGTGGCAATAACGCACCTTCATCACTTTCTTCCCCAATTTGTACTGCGCAGGCAGAACATCCGGTAACGACTCGAGTCTCTCGGCCTCGTCTAGATCGTCGTCACCGGGACCGCTAGCAGCTACGACCTCAACAGACGGACCCTTCCGCGTTTTGACCTTCTCCTTCAACAGGCCAGCCTCTTTGACCAGCTCGGAAACGTATGCGTGGCCTGACTTCGCTATTGTCTCACTTGGCGCCGCGACCGGTATGCTGGGGGCATCGCGACCAGGCGATGAGGAAGCGACAGAAGTGGGAGTCACTACCTCTTCGACTACCTCTTCGATCCTGGACGTCTCCTTCTGTGGAATATACGACTTGAATAGATACTTGTTCGTCATCGGCCTGTTCGGGTCTTTCGGATTGAGGAGTCCAAACGCCTTCGCCACTCTCCCCTTATTGTCGACCCCATCTCTATCCAGCGTACTAGCCATTGCCATCATGGCAGCGTCAACCTCGATCCACATGATGTCCGAATTTATTCCCAACTTTTCTTCCTTCAAGTTCCCGTCCTCATCTCGATACTCGCCGCTCAGCCACATGCGTATTATGCTGAGAATACCCATATGACCAGTGATACTTGACCAGGCTTCCGCTTGGCCTCGAGTGAAAGCGCCGACGGGGCCCCATGCCTTCTTGTCGTAATGGGGTAGACAAGGTTTGAATTTGGTAGGGTTCATGAAGAGAACGGTGGAGGCGAAATGCGGAAGGTGGAGAAGATCCTGAGGGGTCGGAGCGAGGAGGCATGCGTGTTCCTTGAGGCGAACACCGAAGTCAGACTCGCGAACGAAACTGTCGAATTCTAGAACTGTGATGTCCTCTTCAGCTAAGTCCAGGCCGAATTCTTGGACCAAAACAAACCTGCCGCAGTGTCGCCCAGGAAATCGTAAGCTTCCGCTGAGAACGCGCTTGCAAGGGTGGGGTCCTTCAACTAGGATAGGATCAGTAGAGAACGCCTCGTGCATAACAAATTATTGCGTACCAGAAAATCTTTGTACAACCCTTCAAAGAAGCCCGCTATATTGCCCATTCCTCTTGAGATATGAACTACCACAAATTGATGAAAGTTGCTCTTCCAACCGTTGCATTTCAGGTAATCTTCGTCGATCTTAACATCCGAAGTCGCGTCCGCATTCTGCAAATCTAAATCAGACGGTGTACGAAATGATCAAGAGTAGATACTTCATAACGAACTCTCCATCGCTTGAGATATGGCCGGAATGCGTCACACCAGCTGAGGACAGCAGTCAAAGTTCCTCGTAACCAACCTTTTATGAAGAAAGCGACATTTAACAAATGATCCATCTGTCCTAAGTATTGAGGACTTACTCATGAATTCGGATTCCTTGGAAAAACAGCTGATGAGGCGCCACAATAACTTTGTATCCTTCTTGTATGCCCTTTCCAGAGATGAAGGGGTCATCAAGCCCATCATCTTCAGGTCTTCAAAAAGGGCCGCAGCCTCTGACCAAGCACAGTGTGCAAGCTGAGAGTGAGGGAGAGGTTAATCATGACGAGTCTGAAATAGGTGAAGTGAACCCACCGATAGCCTATGAATGCTAGATCTGAATGCATCGTCCATCATTGCCACACGACGATCAAACTCGGAGGACATGCGAACGACCTCGGGAAAGGAAATGGTACTCTGTCCTCGACGCTCAATGTGGGTGAAAAATGTTTCTGGACTGGTGCGCCACACTTCAATCGTGTCTTTGGTTTTATCCTGGCAAGGTATGATCATTGATTTTTGTAGCACGGGAGGAATGATTGTGACATACATATTCTGATATAGCGATGGCGTGTAGCCAGTGAAGGTCGATGTTCGGCATCTTGTGTCCGTCCATTTGGGCCTCTGGGGACGAGTTAGGAAGGTGAGGCATGCGATCCCTGGCATTCGATGCTCACCATAGCGGCGCTGTGACCATGGAGAGATGATGACATGAGAGAAGTGGAATGAAGGGAGTGACGGCACCGTACTCACTGCTATCCAATCCCCAGAGCTTTCTCCACGTCTTCGGCTGAAAATCAAAACGTGTTAGATTCCACTGTCGAGGTTGATGCTAGCTGTTCATACCGAATGGCAGGCTTTGTCCGTGCTGGTTCTCCTATACCATATGTCGCTATGAATTCATGATACAGGACCAACGCCTCGTCGCTAATCCCTTTCAAAAGGCATAACCCTTTACTTGACGGAACATGAACTACCGCAGAAGTCAATACTGACCTAGTTCGACCTGTATTCACACCGTACGGCACGTCAATGAGCCCAGTGGGGATAAAGTTAAGACGACAGATCGTGATATCCTCACAGCAGCAGCATTTAACATTGCTACATTGCCTGTTGACATCCCGTATTTCTTACGCGGAGCCTTTGCGCAATCCTGGAGCTTCTGTCGACCTTTGATTGGTCCATGCGTCGACAGTACCCTATCGAAAGCGCGTCAATCACTTTTAAGCGTGAAACATTCGATGGGCTGCCAGAATGCAACAACAAACGTACCAGGTTTCGAACTCTCGCTTCCCCTCCGATGACTGGCAGTAGTCTGCGGCATTTGCGTACCATTCAGCGTAAAAGGCGGTGGTTTTCCAGCGTTTCGCTCGTTGTAAATGGATTGAAGACATGAGATGGTAGTCTGCGATAGATCAGAGCACTGAATGTGAGCCTGGAGCAAGTCTGGATGGTCGTGGGATGCGATGACAATGTCGCGTCGCCAAAGGGACTGAACATGGAACACGAGGTGTCACAAAGGTGACAACACGCGTTAGACGCCCATACTTAACGTTAGCAGTGGCGAGTTGGTGGCGAGCCTGAGGACCGTGGTCCGACTGATTTGTAGCACGTTTCGGTGGGCTTGCTAATATGCTTCAAACAAGGAAGGTTGATCAAATGGAAGGCATGAGGTTGTCTTTGAAACGCCTGTCCCACTCGCACAGTGTGGCGACCATCAATTTATTGACGATCTAAGCAATCATATCCAGACTCCAGTGGCCACATATTCCACTGTCCTCCATAGCTATGGTCGGGGGCAACTAACACACGAAGAGATATAGATGGAGTCCTACTAACATTGTTGCATCTGATTATGCTGAAATTAGGAAAGTCAGACATACGAAGGCAAGCGATTGTGGACTAGGAAAAAAATACCATTAGATGTACCACTCGGCGAATATCTCTCATCCTCGACCAACTCATGTCGAAATATTCTCTCTATAGCAAGCTCCAAATCCTTTGTGTTCCATTCACCAGAATTAAACAACACTTTCCGAATTTTAGTCTCCCGCAGTTTGACGATTTCGCGCCAGGCCTCCCATCCAATCTCTTGGGCCTCATCTCGAGATGGAAGGGCGTCTTGTTTGCAGATCTTAACGTATGCGTCAATTATCCAGCGGGAGCTGCGTAATTTTCTTCCGATAATCAGTCCATGGAAAGGTGACATCGGTAACTCGAGAATCTTCTTCATCGATGTACGTCGAATGTCGCCGAAGTCCCACATTCTGGCCAGCTGAGCACATTCGGCCAAGTCATCGACGGTGAATATGGCTGTCTGGCCCTTTGGAATCAACCTTCAAATACCCTCTGTGAGAAGAAACATGACGTGCATAAAAACAGTCCTTCACTTACTCTGGATAAAGCAGGCTTAGGAAAGTCCGGAAGGCGCGTGCGGTCACCTGAGGTGGCAATCGGATTGGATGATCGTCGCTAGTACCTTTGGGTGTTGAATGGTCCTTGCGGCAACGAGAAGAGTGTGGTGAAGAAAGAGGATGTGAAACCGTGCCGAGGAACTTTGAATAAAGTCGTTTCCGCCTAAAATGTAAGCAATATAATGTATCCTGTCAAGACGAAACATGGATCATGGTCCATCCGAGTCGGGAAGAGCTCACCAGGAAGATGATATGATCCTGACAGTAGAACAAGCTGTCTCGTAGCGATGGTGTGTTCGACAGTGCAATATCTGTTCTGTCCGAAAACACGGTTGGCGTGTAGCCTATCGAGAGCTGCGAACTTGATGCTTCGGTGGAAGGTCTGTCCTGTGTTAATAACCGAAAGTAAGCAGACCATCCGATGCACGCGGAAGCATAAATCGAACGCATACCGATGACCTTAGATGCTCGGATACATCGAAGGATTCTTTAGTCGACTCGTCTCGAACGGCGCGCTCGATGTCGACTGTCATCTCGGACTTCTGATCAGCAGTAAGCACCGACAAGAATTCTTCTCCTTCCTTTTGCCTGTCTGCGAACGACACCTTCTGGATCCACTTTTGACGCAAAGAACTGAGGTCCCAGTAAAGCCCAAGTCCAACTTCTGCGGCCAAAGTAGCAGGAGGGAGCTCCTTCGCGCAGATCATCGCACGATACCCATCTACGACCCACTTTTGCGTGGAGAAACGTCGCCCAGCGCGAACTTTCTCCCATGGAGTGATTAAAGTGGTCGAGGACTCGAACCAATCATTGCATTTTCTCGCAATGTCATGGCAATCCAAAATATTTGCGACGTGAAGCGCTGACTCCACATCTGATGCAGTCAAAACCGGTCGCATTGACAGCGGCTGTATTCTGAGAAATGGAGATTTAGGTTAGCGTGCTGAGCGGCCATCGCTGTGCAGAGGTAGACTGGAATGGTGGATGCTATACCTCGGATATAGCATGTTTAAGAATCCGCGAAATTCAAAGGGACTTATGTGATCTGGTAGCGGTACTACGTTCAATTGCATGATGCCAGAACGTGTGGAAACCGCGACCTCGATGGTGGCAAGGTCTGCCAATGTAGCCATCTTTTCGTCGCTGTAGCGGGGTAGCTTGAATAGGACGTCTCCGGCCTATGTTATGTATCATCAGTAATTAAAGTTCCGGACTCTAATCGCTAGCGATAAGACTGACCTTGAACAGTACTGTGCCACCATAGAAGTGTGCATCGCGACTGACTGAAGTCCATAAGATATCCGGCTTGTCATTCGCTGCGAATATCGAAATGTTGTAAGAATTGAGATTGAGTGAAGAATGAGGGTTAACGATGCGAGATTCTCCGTTACCAATTGAGATACCAGGCTCCGATGAAAGGCACATCTTATTCTTCCATTTGTCGAGATGTTGAGTGACTAAGGCAGCGACCTGATTGCCTTGAATGAAGGTCGTAGTCCGAGCTTCTTGTGCAGTTTGAGACTTTCTTTTGGGCCGTCGTTTCTTCCCATGCAAATCAGTAAATGCGTCTCCCCAAAATCTTTCCCGAATATCAACGAGGTCACCGTACAACTCCAATCCCAATGCATCTCTCTGAGATGGAAGGATAGGGTCCCACCGCTTGACCAACTCCGCGAATGCTTCTGTCAACAACTCCAAGACAGAGAGAGACCGTTCGTTGTACTGCGGTTGAGATTGTGAGAAAAGAGGGACGTCTAGGGGATGCAATTCGAACGGGAAGTCTCTCTTCAAGTTCCAAACATAGGAAAGTGTGAGGACGTTGATCCGCTCGCAATTAGATATTTGCCGCTCTGTGCTACTGGCGAATCTATTAGAAGGAAGAGGTCATGTTTGCAATTAAGAATATTTGACTTGTATGAGATCGTCAGAGAAAACTTACTCGGGACACCAAGCAATCAAAAACGCACGGAAAGCAGAAGCCGTGACAGAAGAGTGAAGCAATAAGGGGCTTTGTTCGCTGCCCTTATCGCCGTTTTCGAGCAGGTCGGTTAGGGTCTTTTTGTTGAGCAGATGTGTTGGGACATTGAAGAGAGTGTCCTCCGCCTGAAAGGTATATAATTAGAAACAACTGACTTCGATCAGGAGCAGCTCACCTGGACGCAAACCATCTCGTAGTAGTGTTGAGAATCGCGCACGACTGTCGGAGTATTGCTCATCGGAATTTCAACGGAATTCCGCATGGCACTACTGGTGCGGATGGAGGATCCTTATCATCGGGAATTTCAGGGCTATAATCGACGAGAGTAATACCGGACGACAGCGGAGAGCTCATTCTGTACGCAGTGATGGTCCGGTGAAAGTGAAAAGTTGTGGCGGCACTTGGGACCCATGCTGGATAATTTGAAACTCCGCGTAAAGTGCGGGTGTCTTACGCATGAGCCACTTCCCCGGTCACCTTGATCGTCGGCGGTAAGACACAACGTTCTAACTCTCGCAGTTTTCAAGCAACTCCAGCTAGCTCCAGCCTCGTTGTGGCTCCCTCTATGGTTGTAAAGATTGACAGGCCGCGAATGACAGAGGACTATCGCACAGGGAAATATGCATGGATCTTAGGATAACGGCTAGCGCTAGTGCTTGCGCCAGTGTGGCATAAAATCCTCGGTTACTTCGCCACCGCCACACTGTCAGTCCTTCGCCCGAGTGCTGTCACCTATTAGAGTGCCGCTATCGGTGCTCGAACTGGCGTGGAGGTTTGCTTCCTCCACGCCCTTCGCCAACCCAATGATCGTCCCTTCCACGGCACCCTCCACAATTCCTTCTACTTCCTCAGCCCTCCGTCCCTCCATCTCCGACTTCATCTTCACCGCCGTCTCTCTCACCTCTTCCGCCGCGCTCTCGACCCTCTGCGCGACAGCACTGGCCGCCTGTTCCGCGACTGCTTTGGCTCGCTCTTCGACCAACTTCATGGCGGCCTCTGTGCGTCTCTGGATGGAGGCTTGGATCCAAGCGCCGATGATGCCTCCGGACATGCTGCCGAAGAGAGCGAGACACGCGTTTATGGCAGCGGAGATGATTGCTCTACAAAGGGATTCAGTATATTATGACGGATGCTAAGAGGTTAGGCTATAGGCTGCGAACGTACCCGATATTGACCATCGTAGATGTCGGAGGTTGCACATGGACATAATCTTGAGGCGCCTCCGTCTACAATGTTCGCTATGAGTCTTCTGTTCCACGATCGAAATGCGCAATGTACTCACGAAAAATACCCGTTGAAACTGACTCTTCATGTCGTCTATTGCCGTTGCCTCATAGGTAGATATTCTCCCTGAATTGATCATGTCCCCACGGAGCTCTTCGATAATTCTCGAAATCTCATCTAAACGTGCGAGTAAGACGGTCTCCATATAATTCTCTGTGGCATAAATGTCAGTTCCGTCGCTGGTGCATGTTAGGCAGCATCGTGGGGCAGAGATACAAAGAATAGCGTGATCGTGTACATCTCAGTAAACGTACCCATGCTTTCAGATTCATTTTCGAGCCTGGTTTCGGTATCAGGGACATTGACGGGGCCTGCTACGTTCTTTCGCAGGACAGAATCAATATGATACCCTACAGGGTTCCCAGCGTCATGCATCGAGGTGACGGGAGCGGATGTTACGAGTGAGCCGAGGACGAGCATTGCAGGCAGGTGCTTCGATGAGATTCTCGAAATGGCAAGCCAGAACATCCTTGTAAATCAAGTGCAGTGATTCTGGGCACAATAAGAAGGGAAAAGGTGGAGGACAATGGGCAAAGCTTCAGGGAGTAAAGAGAGAAGACTGAATCTGGAGTGGGCGGCGGGTCAGCTTGGCTGACAAGAGGTCGTTGATATAATCATTCTGCCAGGCGAGTAGCAGATCGAGCGCCATATCATGCCTCAGGCCAGACATTCAAGACTTCGATGAATGTATCAATCCAACATTTATATTATGTGATCCTATTGGGCGTTCGTCCGTCGCCGAGATCAGGCTGAGCACTAGGTGACGGCCGAGCGCCGAGATTGGTCCAGGATGTGAGTGATGCTCTAAGGTGAGTGCTGAGACTGAAGCTCTAGAAATCATGGGGCCGGATGGAGCGACGACATGTGTAATTGCGAACTTTGGTCTGTGCAGATGGTGGAGGACGAGAACAGTGCATGTTGAGGACAAAAACAACTCGGCGAGAAAAAAGGCGTGATAAGCGCGGAGTTTCAAAAGATCTGGAGGACTTCGGCATCGGGCGCTTGCGTCCAACGCGCTTATCGCGTCCGCCCCTTCATCGACATCTTTCACGCTTGTCCAACGCTCGTCTGTATTCAAATCGTTTGAGTCTTTTGTATTGGTCTTCTCCCTTGTCCATATAGTGGGTGATATGTCTCAGATTGCTTTTGATTCCGACAAACGATATGCGACTATCGATGACCCAGATGCCGATGCTATCCTTCGCTCATCTGACTCGGTCAACTTTCACGTCAGGAAGTCAGTCTTGTCTGAAGTATCCACATTCTTCAAGGACATGTTTTCGCTGCCCCAGAACGAACCCATTGATGATTTTCAGTCGTCCGTTGGGCTCGATATAGTTCCCGTTGCTGAGGATAAGGATGAGCTATATCTCTTCATCCGGTGAGTTCAAGTCAACACTGGCACCACCGAGTACCAGTACCTGTTCGCTCACTCCTTCCACTTTGATTCTCCAAAACTAGTCTATGCTATCCAAACCAAGATCACTCACTCTCTGATTTGTCCGAAGTCAAACGTGCTCTGAAAATCTTACGAAAGTACGACGTTCAGCGCATCCCCGACTCTGTCGGGCTAGCCCTCATGTTGGCCGTCAACGAACATCCTACCACGGTCTGCGCGATAGCTTGCGGCTACAACTTCCTTGCCGTCGCCAATGCCGCCGCTAAAGCATCACTCAAATCTCCCCTCTTCTCCGATGCCTCTCAGAGTGACGAAGACCTCGATCTCATGACGGCCTCTCAGTACGATAAATTCCTCCGGTACCACAAGAATGTTGCGACAAGAGCTAGCACAGCTGCGTCCTCCTTCCAGTGGATGGAACAAGATGACCCAATTCCCACTGCGTTCCGTCCCTGCAAATGTCCCAACACACAAATTGTTTTACCGGCTGCTTGGGCATCTCCGGTGGCGAACTGGGTCATCCAGTGGCGGAAGGAGATGGCGGATGCTTTGGCTACCACACCAGACTTCAACACGATATCTCGCCGAGGAATTGCTACCATGCGCGCTACGACGACGGCTATCTCTTCTGGTTGTCCGAGTTGTCGGACGGAGCTAGAGAAACTTCCTGCCTTCACCGAGTTGATTGCCAACAGAGTGGATGCGGTCACAGCCCAGGTCAGGTTTTTCGTCATTTAATTCATATCTGTGTAACAAGAGCTCATGAATGCGATATTCACAGGTTCTTCTTCCCTTCTAAGGGAACAATTTTTCGTCCCCAATCTGTACTCGCAACCGTGAGTATTTGTTCCACATCATGCTGGCTCGATTCCTTCTTATCGAGCTACACCCAGGCCCTTCTTACCTTGTTGTCCCTACTCGCGTCTCGCTTGAGTGAGCACCGTCCTCACACTCTCCTCACCGCAGAGGCTGATTCATCTATCGTCTCCCATCGATGCACGCAGTTTCCTGTGTCTACGGTTTGTTGAGCGAGCGCTCAGTATGCCTCGTCATCGAGATTTTCTTTCCAAGGCCATAGATATTGTCGCTGGGAAGGTTGCTATAACATCGAAATATTTAGGAAGCTCGTCCCGGGATGTCTGTGATGTTTGCCTGACGAGTCATGACTCATCAAATTTGAAACACACTAGGTTCGAATGTCATATGTATGCGACAATGTGCGCGGCGCGCAGACGAAAGCTTCACAGACGGTACCTTCATAGAGCGAACAGAAGCACTAAAAGACATGAATTCCCGAGAGGATAAGGAGAGCACATCCAATGCATATTTTTCTGGTTTTGAGCCAGAAAATCAGCCCATAGAGTGGCGAAGACACGGAAGCAATCGCTCACACTAAAGAAAATCCCCCTCTTTGACCGTCAACATTGACCCTTTAAGTGTTCATGTTTTATCTTCCACGTCCAACGGCAACTTTATCTGCATGGACGGATATTAATTGTTGAGTGAGCTGCTACATATAGCAAGAACTGTCAGAGAGGAGATATACCTTGTCGAGTGCTTCCTTAACGTCGTCTCTCATCCACGACGCCACCTCTCCTAAGCCCTTCACTTCCCGAATGCAATAGTTGCACTTCGAGTTATGAACAAAAGAAACGACCCGAATTCCGGTATGTCCACCATTCAATATAGTCTCCCAACATCCCGGCTTCTCCATTAACACCGTACATCATACTTCCTTGAATGCCTCAATCCAAGGTGCGCAGTAGCCCCGGTCCTCCAGGTGGACTATGCCACTACAATCGCAAACAGTGGCGCTCTGGCGAAATCCTGCAGTGGCGGGAGGAGCGAGATGGAGCGTCCAAGTATCTCTACGAGGAAAATTGCGTACGGCGCGGACTGCTGTTGCGCCAGCCAGAATGCGGTATTTGACCAAACGCTCGTACTGTTCGACTGTCATGAGTCGAGAAATCTTCGTCTAGACCGTACAGTCTCGAGCATGGAAGTTTGAGTAATGTTTTGGCCGCGAAATTGGCTATTCCATGAAGGTTATAGCGACATGCAATAGCATACACATCGAGGGGGTTCTCGTCGAGTTCGGCGGTCAAAGCCTGGGAGACCTCGGCGGGTGTCCGCTCGACCATATATTTGTCGAGTACCTGAAGAATACGTTGAATGTCGTTCATTGACATCGGTGGTAACGGAAGTCTATAACATAGTCTGATATGGAAAAGGATGTGAGCAGTGCTTCCACGGTCAGACTCAGACGCCACACAATATTTTCAGGGCGCAACTAGGTCTGACGACGAAACGCACCGAATAAATATGTCTATCACAGGACCCTCTTCAGGGACATCAACAACAGAAAGCCTTTTGGATACCGATCTCAATGTAAGAGGCTGAGGCATGGGCAACATATCACCGAAAACAGACGAGAAGACGGAGAGCACGGTTTTATGGACGCGAAAGTCGACGGCATCCGCTGACCGGACGATAATGTCTGCATCAGGCATGTCAATCGCAGAGTCCGAGCTCGAGGGTGCAGAGATAGATCGTGGCATTTCGTAGTATCTCCAAGGTCAACAAAGTAGAAAGGGGCTCGGCAACGGTAACACTTTAGCAGGGGATTGAAAGCCTCCGAAGATGGATGAGCGGAGCTACGATTCTTTTGAGTTACCGCCCGCTAGATTCCGGTACTACGTCAAATTATGAGTACTGTAGTCTCGCGCTTTGTCCACCACCATCTAACCTCCGTACAGTCTTTTTGACTTCATGCCCTCATCAAAAGCACCTAAATCACAGGCAGAAGATGCTGTATCTCCAGAGAAAGTCTTTCCTCGCGATCCTGATGCAGATGTGATTATACGCTCGTCGGATTCCGTCGACTTCCGAGTTCGCAAGACGGTCTTAGCAGAAGTCTCGGCATTTTTCAAGCAGATGTTCTCACTGCCGCAAGAAGATTGCCGAGACACCTTTGTTTTGTCCTCCTCAAATGACAGTACCGGAGGTGCAGAACTCCCTGTGATTCCCGTGGCAGAGGACGAGGGCGAACTCTCTCTTTTTCTCAGGTGAGCCTCCACCCACGGTTGATGGTTATCCGTTCCAAAGTGTTCTTACAGCTTCAATTTAACTAGACTGTGTTACCCAAATGCGAATCATTCGCTCGCGGGAGTCTCAGAAATCATGCTTGCACTGAGGGTTCTACGAAAATACGACGTTCAACGTGTTCCTGATGCTATCGGCCTAGCACTCATGTTGGTTGCCCAGGAAGATCCCATTAGGGTATATGCCATAGCATGCGGCTACAACTTCCCCGCCATCGCCAACGCCGCCGCCAAAGTGACCCTTAGACGTCCCATCCTCGCTGGCGCCTCTTTCGTCTCTCCCGAGGTTCTCAACCTTATGACGGCCTCGCACTTCAATAAACTTGTTCAGTACCATGTATCTGCCAGCAGTGCTGCCTCAAATGTCGCAACATCATGGAAGTGGTTCGATGATCCGGAGGACGTTCATCTTCCTGTCCGTCCATCCAAAACCTGTACCTGTCCCTGCATCGAAGTCGACGCTTCCGAATGGATTGACGATGTGAAGAAGTGGATGATAGAGTATCAGAAGGAGATTTCCAATGCATTGAAGGGAACACCGAACTGGGATGCGGCCACTCGGGATGGAAAAGCCTTGGCGCATGCTGCTGGTGCTGCAGGGCGCTCTGGGTGTCTGCATCAAGACTGCAGCGCGGAGGCCGAGGTGAGGAACCTCTTGCGATTTCACTCGCAGCTTGGGGACGAGGTGGTTTCGATCATTTCCGATGTAGGATTTCTTTTACCATCATCTGTGCTACAAATCCTTCTGACTTGTCATCCACCTTCTATCCGTCAGCTCCCATTGCCATTCCCGGAGTATCCGTAGGAGTCGGACATTCGAGTCATGTAGCATGCTCTACATTAGATGTGTAGGTATGTAGGTGAAGAGCGCGTATCGTGGGAGGAGGAAATCTATCCACACATCTTGGATTTCTCCGTCGTTCAGAGGATGCAATCGCCCTTGCTAACACTCTTCAAGGGAATCGCGAGTGCTTGGTGGCGTCGAAGTAAGCCGAAGAATAAACATCATGCGCTCATTCAAGTTATGAGTGGCACGGCGCATCAGTGTTCTTCGTGATCATGACATTTTCCCAAGGAAGTGTACTATTTGTACTGGTTGAATGAGACCCATCGAAACTGAAAACCTGTTGTAAACGTCCATACTTAGTTCATTGGAGACAGGACGATCTACAAACGCTGCGTGTCAGGAAGCATTCGATGGACAGAACGATCTAAAGACTCACCTCGCACCCACTCGTCCCTTATACGGTCTGCACCTCATCCGCACCCATACCTCCCTTCCCTCCCCTGACAGCATATCCGTACCCTGAAGAACTGGCGCTCTTCGTCTCACCATTCTGGATCCGAGGCCCCGTCGCACTACTCCTGGTTACCTAGATAGATCTTTGTCGTCGCCTGACGTCCCACCAAACGACCAAAATAAAAAGCGTTAGGATCGCGAGGCAACCTGAATATCGTGTGGATCAGCACCATAGGGTTATTGGTAGGTGGTATTGTGGCTTTCAGACGGCCGACGGCGCTATCGACATGCACGACAGCGTGAAGAGGGGTGGATGAGGACAAGAAAAGAGGAGCTTCGGGCTCACCTACTGCAACTCCTGCGATTGCACCACTTGAGAGATTGCCGGGACCACCACCTCCTGTACTCCCGTGTGTGAAGGCTAAGGCGAGACGTAGATGGGAGAGTCCAAGAAAGATAGAAACGAGAACGACATCGATTGAGTGCATGACGAGGTTTTTCCAAGTAACGGAAGAGGCGAAAGAGGAGGGGAGAAGCTAGTGAGGAAAAGGATGGATTGCCTCGACTGGCTGGAAGTTATACAACTTGACCGTTATTCCGATGCTATTGCCGTATCACTTAGACGCTATGGGAGACAGGTATTAGACCACAGCATCTCCGTGATACGTCCTCTGAATCTGCCATGATGTCAACTGTTTTTAAATTATAAGCTACTTGAAAGGCACTGAAACTGACCTCAAGTAGAAGATATCCCGTGATGTAGGGAACCGTGTATGCATCTATGTGGGTAAGACGGGGAAAGACCCATCAGCGAAGCTGACAGCCCCTTGAGCCCCTTGGCGAGCCTTGCAAGCGCTAGCAAGCTCCTCCAAGCTTTGGCTAGCTCTCCAAGAGACCATCAGCTTCGCTGATGTCCGGGCTTCAAGCTTCAAGTTGGTAGTGCCAGTTTCTGTTCAGACCGTCTGTAAGTGTTTGGTAAGTGTGGGCCAACTTCCAGTGTCGTTGAGCCGCAAGCTTTTGGATCATTTTTGGTTAGATATCTAGAGGAAAAGTTGGAAGTCAGCATCAGAGGAGAGCATCCCGTACCGCAGCAGTCAAATGTCGGTCGAACAATGGTTGAACGTTGGTTGAATGACGAACGAGGAAATCAAAGAAAGATTCTTGAGGAAGGCGTGGCGTCCTGTCGCGTCGAGGTTACTGTGGCGCTGGGGCGCTCTTCGTCTCAGCCACTACCAGCCACTACCTAGCTAAACCAAGTCATATCTCTGGCAGACTACTTCCTGCCATGGCCACCCCTACTGAAGCTATCTACATTAACCTTCACCCATTTGTGAATGACCCAGCTGCCGACGTCATCATCCGGTCCAGTAGCAATTCTGTCGACTTTCGAGTCAGGAAGGCCGTACTCTCAGAAGCGTCTGATTTCTTCAAGCAGATGTTTACTCTGCCTCAAGCCAATGCTATTGAGAACGATCATTTGCATGTTGACGGTTCATTCTCGGACGAAGGTTTTGTCGATGGGCTTGCTGTCATACCCGTCACGGAGGACGAGGAAACGACGAGTATGTTCTTGAGGTGCGTGTTCTCCCCTCTATCAGAATGGATATCGTAATGGTATATTTCCATCCACTTGTAGGTTGTGCTATCCACGCGCAGACCATACAATATCCTCTCTGCAAGAGGTGAAGACAGCATTGAAGACCCTCCAAAAATACGACGTCCAATACATCCCTGACTCCATCATCCTCCTCCTATCAAACGAAGCCGAACATCATCCTACCACCGTATACGCCATCGCATGCGGCTATAATCTTTCATCCATCGCTAACAAGGCTGCTCGAGCCTCGCTGAAGAAACCACTGCTGCACGATACCATCTCCCGCGAAGATTTTGATCTCATGTCAGCCTACCAATATGACCTCCTACTCCGCTATCACACCCGCTGTAGCGATGTCGCCTCACAAACGGCGGCGTCCTTCGACTGGATGAAATACATTTATAAATTCCCCTTGCCGGAACACAGGGAACGTAGAGGATGTACGTGTCCAACGACACCCATCCGAAGCCCTAGCTCCGGCGCCATGGCCGGGAGTAATTGGGGGATGCCGGTCTTGAACTGGGTTATTGAGTTCATGAAGGAGTGTGCGGAGGAGTTGAAGGTTACGCCGTGTTGGGAGGTGCTGATGAAGAGAGGAACGACGATTATGCATGGGTCGGTGGCGGCGGTGGCGGGTGGGTGTGTACCGTGTAGAGAGGAGGTCGAGAAGTTGCCGTTGTTTGCGGAACGGATTGGGAAACAGGTCGAGTTTGTGATTGCGGAGGTACGTTCACGCCGGGGTTTGCTTTCTTTTTGTCGGTCTGGCTCTTCTCGTTTATAAATCACTTATTTCCGCATTTTTCTCAAAGGTCGATCCTCCGTTCTGATGCGCCCGGCCCACGCTACTCAGATTTGAGTCCTCCCATCAACATCCCGATACTGTATCCCTTGAACTCGTTTGTTGTGTCTGTTTGGCTCTTTATACCTTGTGTTCGGTACGACCATTCCTGCTCTGCTTTGGTGAGCTCACTCTACCTGATACGTTTCTCCCCCTCGTCAACACTGATCGTGACACAAAAGCTATTATCCTGTAGCCAAATAAATTGTATTCAACGCCGTTCGAGGCCTCTTATGGCGTTCGATCTATCGAATACCTGGACGCTACACAGCTGGGTCAGCACTAGTGACTACTCCTTGCTGTGGCTATGGCGTGAATAACCTACACAGTTGATGGTATATAATCTCACACACACAGCAATATTCCCCATGGACCAGCAACAGCAGTGCCTCTGGTAAAGCAACGCAAGTCGCACGCAAGCATTCTCAATGTCTCATCAGCGCGTGCAGTGGGTGGCGTCAAATCGGGTGGCGCTCATCGGTGACGTCATATCCTTTTACGCCGCATCAGCTCCTGCACAGTGACTCGTTTTCCCGCCAAGTCAACTTGTTTCTCACCTCGTTCGACTTGCTGTACACTATATAAGACGGTACCACCTCTCCATGGCCCCACGCATCTTTCCATTCAACTTTCCTTTATACCGTCGACAGGTATTGAACCGAACCAGATATCGAACAATATGTCATCCACGAAAATCATCACCCACCCGCTCGTCCTCGCGTCCCTCATTTTCAACACAATACACATCGTCGCGGCTCAGAGCACGAGCACCAGGAGACGTGGAAGTCGTCTCGCACGTGGAGCTATTGCGGGTATAGTCGTCGGTACGTCCAAAGCTATTCTTCGCTGCGAGCATTCTCAAGGACTGACTGACCTATCATCATGATTTATTCAATAACAGCAATCGTCGTAGCACTCCTACTCCTACTCCTCTGCTGCTGTCTCTTCACCCGCCGCCGTAGAGGTCTCAATGCAGGCGGACCAGGAGCAGGTCCAGTCGGCAGTGCTCCCGCGATGGCGGGAGGTCCCGGCGTTGCGGGAAGCGCAGGGCCCGGATATTATGGAAAGACTGAGGGAGTGGGTGCTGCGCCTGCTGGTGGATATGCGCAGAGGCCAGGGATCTTGGGGAGGTTGTTTGGTGGTGGAGGTGCTGGGAGAGGTGCTGGGACGACGGGGACGGGGACGACTACAGGAGGAGGGTATGCTGTTTGAGCGATGGAATCGTTCCCATGGTACGTTTGTGGGTTTCTTGTGTGGTTATAAGTCATGACGAGAATTACTGATTGATTTTTCTAAAGCCCACACGACCTTTTTGTCTTTATCGGTTCATTCTGGACATTCATCCATGATTCCATTCACGCCTTCACTTCTGCCCTGAGCCGTTTCTTCGCATACGATATCCAAGTGCATCCCTCTTTTCTGTATCTTGTACGTTGAATCAGCTAGTCACGTTGACTTGTATCGCATCAGCCTTCTTGCTTATTGACTCTTCGTCTTGTCTGTATCTCACATTTATTCACGATACCTTGTAGCGTCGCTTGTAGTCATTAATATACCGGTTTATGCCATGTAATTCAGCATGCGTATAAGCTTAAGTAATTTCACGGAGCCACCAGTGCAATCCTTCAAGTTACGCTGTGTCCGTGAGGCTTCGTGATGCCTACGCAGTGAAGTGGCGCGCCACATACATGGACCCAGAGCGGAGTTGGAATTCTAGCCACAGTAAACGGAACGAAATCACGTCGCGTCGTGTCGACTCTTGGTTTCCTTAGGCTTCCACCACCATCTGTTCTACATCGTGGTCCAAGCTGGTGACTCTCTATGTCCCGTTCAACTCTGTCAAGTAGCTCCCTAAGGCGATCAACGACCGATGCCAGACTCGATGATCCTCTAGCTGACGTGATCCTTCGTTCTTGCGACTCAGTCGATTTCCGTGTCCGAAAGTCCATTCTCTCCGAAGTCTCTGGATTCTTTAAGGATATGTTCTCTCTGTTGCAGCCCGAATGCATATCTTCCTCCACCTCTGGCAACGATAACGTGGATGGACTCTCCGTGGTCCCAGTCGCAGAAGACAAGAAGTCTCTATATCTCTTCCTGAGGTTCGTGCTGACATTTCTCGGCAATGGAGGTTATCGGCAGAAGTGACTGATCGAACTTACGCGTCTATGGACTTGTTACATTAAACTATTAATGATAGGCTTTGTCACCCAAACGAAGACCATTCCCTCTCCGATCTTGCCGAAGTCCGCCTCGCGCTCAAAATTCTTCGTAAATACGACGTGCGACGTACCCCGGACTCGGTCTCCCTCACGCTGATGTTCAACCTCGAAAAATACCCTCTCAAAGTCTGTGCGATAGCCTGTGCCTACGATCTGGCCGCCATTGCCAACGCAGCAACGAAAGCCTCTCTGAAGTTCCCCATCCTAGCCGACAGTATTCCCCGTGGTGACCTCAAACTAATGACCGCATCCCAACACAATGCCATACTGCGGTATCATACTCGAGCAGGAACTGCCGCTTCCAACATCGTGACCTCCTTCCAGTGGTTCGAATCTCCCGAAGAAATCGGACTGCCTTGCTATGCCAATGAACGCGACTGTAAATGCCGTACCACATGGATTGAGACGGGCCTGTGGAGCAGTCCTGTTCTGAACTGGGCCATTCGCTATCAGAAGGACTTGGCGAGGGCATTGATGGTCACGCCGGATTGGGGTACGGTGGTTAGGGATGGGAGTGCATTGACGAATGTGATGGTTAGTGTGGCGGACTCGGGGTGTGTGCACTGTAGGGGTTTATTGGAGGATATGCCGACTTTTACGGAGGCGTTGGCGAAGGAAGTGGACAAGGCTATTGCGGCGGTGTGTATGACTTGACTGCTCTGATCCTGATTATACTGAAGGGTTACTGACCGTGCTGCTTATTCCCATGCTACAGGTTCCACTTCCCTTTGCGGCGGTTGTGACACATGGACGGGGGAATGACGATAGGTATATAGAAGTAAAGCCGTGTGATTTAGAGTTCGAGTCTTCTGGTCCACATCGTTTGACGATGATATAGTGAGCATTTGAGGCAGGGTGTACGGAGAGAATCAACATAGAACTAGCAATCATTGCACAATATTCTTTCATGATGCTTCAAGAGATTTATGGAACGTGTCGCGAATTCGTATTGGATTGGCGTTGACAGTGCGAGCCCCAAGCCTCATTGGTTCATGTACCCAAGCTCGATAGCCTTGATCTGAAGAGCCTGTCATGATCGCGTTAGGTCAGTCTCCTGATTGTCGAGAACGCTAGCAAAACGGACCAACGACTTCGAGAAGGATCAAGATTGAATCAAGAGCTGGAAAAATCACCAGCTCCGTACTACGACTAATGTATATAGCAAGTCATTATTCAAGTCACGACTGTAGCCACAGTAAGAGGCTCCTAAGTCGAGTTGACCAGATGGTCGAGAGCATCCATTCAACTATTCAAGGTGGACTTCGGCTGCTAAACAAGGAGTTACAGTGTAAAAATAAAGCACCCAGCTTCTCAAAAACCAACAAAAACTGGCCGCTCCTACTATCTTTTGCGGTGCCAACTTCAGCCCCTTCTCCGTCAACTTCCTCAACAGCACACTCGACAACAATCTTATCAGTCTCTATGGAGAAGTGGCGCAAAATACCCCAGGGTTGATGGTTAGGAGTTCAGCATCCGATCTGCAGACATGATATTCGAGCGCTTCAAGAAGTCAGCCTAAAGCGTCCGTCTGTAAGCTCTAGGCGCAGGTTGACGAGAGCACCTGTGACTGGTCTGACAATGCGACAACACTCAATAAGATACGACATATATTGGAAGACCGCGCCTGTCGCGCAATAAAGTGACGACAACGCATAGAGATTACTGAGTCATATAACCGAGTTGAATTGCTTTGATTTCGAGACCCTAACGATAGGTGCGAGCGTGAGCAGGAAACGTGCATACCGTGACTGTGGGCAACGCACCAGCTGTTTCGAGAAAAATCTCGAGTTGCAAAAGTCTCCTGCACCGTACCAGAGCTAAATAGTGCAATTATCGTTATTTCCTTTGACGAGTGAGACGTCCCGAAAAGACTAAACACTACTCACACCAGGTTGACCAGAGGGGCGATAACATCCGTTGATCTCTTGTTCTTCATCGAAGCCCCAAATACTAGGTGTCTTTGCGATTACGTTCTCGCCAAAGACGGGCTTCAGCGATTCTAAGACGCTATGGTAGCCGGTCCTGTAGGCCCCGATGTTGGCTAAGGGAGCAGTAGATGCATCGGACGGAGAAAACCACGCACGCGTAGATGATAACATCAACTTTGTGTTCCGACTTGTCGGTGAATATGACAGACGAGGGCGTCAAGGTCGAAATTTCGACACCCTGTTTGATGATCACCTTCCCTTTGTGTATCAGGTCCGCGACGCCGACATCTAACCCTAAAAACCCGCATATCCTGTGTCATAACCATGCTTGACATACATCGAACGAGAAACTCACAATACCCTATCCTCACATTTCCCCGGGTGTGTAAGCTATCGTTGTAGTGTCCATAAACAGACGAAACTACGCGACGCACCTCCAAATCGTTCGAAAACAAGCAAGAACTGACCACTTCCGTCTGTCCCTGAGTTCAGCTTCAAACCTTTCGCCGCCAGCCTTTCCAGCATCTCACTCTCCTCGTCGCGCTCAGGAATCTTGTTAGCCTCGATGGCAAAGTTCCTCAACATACCCCACGGCTGACTCCAAAACTTGAAGTCGCTGACTTCGACCGGGACATCCTGAGGCCAGTTCCTAAGCAACATATTCGCCGTCTTCTCCTGTGATACCACGGATGTCGAACTCCGTTGAACCATCATGACACTCTTCGCACCATGGAACACGAGGTCTTGACATATGTCCGCCGAAGTGTTGCCAGCACCGACGACAATGACACGCTTTCCCGTATAGGGAATGCCGCCTTGATACTGTGTGGCGTGAAGCTGTATACCTCCGAATTCGGTGGCCTTGGGAACGGAAGGGATGCGCGGTGCTCCAAGAGTTCCACACGCCATGATGATATGGGCAGGCTTGAGGAGAACGGGTGTGTCGTTTCGAGAGACGATGCATGTCCAGCGTCCGGTACTAGGATCGTAGCTCGGGACAGGCTGTAATGTGGAGTTTGTCCAGACGACAAGGTCTTGAGATATGGCATATTGTTCAAGCCAGTCTGCCTAGAGTGTTGGCGAAAAGTAAGCGATGAAAACTGGTAAGGATAAAAATTTACACCCAATCTTGTTGCGAGGGCTAAAAGTGGGCCAATTGGACGGAAAGGGTTGATAATTCACTGCATGAGCGTTTACAAGCCGGTTAGTTTCGGATAGCGTGGAGGAGAGATAACAGAGACGCACTTGAGTGGTGTGGCCTGGGTGTGTGAAGAACCAAAGTCGGATAGCGATTGCGCCACACATCTCCGATACGAGGATTTTTGTCAATGAGCAGTGTCGATATTCCCATTTGCTTCAACCGAGCACCGATATTGAGACCAGTCTGACCCGCTCCGACTGAAATATGAGCCTGAGTGATGTGCTTGGGCATTTATGGTCGTGAAGACACGGAGATACGGACCTATGACAACATGAGGTTCGCTCTCGATTCTGCGCCACCTTTCGTCTTTGACCAAATCCCAGGCAACTTTGGTAAAAGTCAGTCATGAGAACATACGAGTAATCGTAATCGCTAGGTACGCACGAGTATGTCCTCCGTATGAACCCGACTCTTGTCCTATCTCCGGATAGCCTTTGAACTCGTCTATCATAGTGAAGACTGATAGCGCTTTCCACTGCTTCTGCTTGTCCTCAACTAACCTCGCATACCCATTACCGGTAGCTATTGAGGTCTCAAAGGTAAACCCAGTTGAGACACCAAAGACTCCAGGTCCAATCTGGCCATATGTAGGGCTGAAGTATTGACGTTCGTCCAGTTGGACATTGGTTATGCTCGCATGCGCAAAGGTTGAACGAAGGAAAGAGGAGATATCATCGTGACCATGAAGAGTGCGATTATTCCAGGTGAAGACGAGGATATCTCTGAGGTAACCGTCTGGCACGAAAGTGGAGACAAGACTTTCCACATCGCCAGCCTCTACAGCCTTCCCGAAGCTAGTGATCCAAGACGAGGCAATGGCAGAAGCGTCGAGACTAGTCATGGCGGGCTGTGCACCAAGTGGTCGCGGCCAGGAAGGTAGGGATGGACAGTACGAGGGAAAGCGAGTGCGTCAGTAAGAATCGAGCCAGAGCGACATAGCGCAATTCTTCTCAGGCACAGGTCACATGGGGAAGCTTCCTAAAGCTCCCTTGTGTGGGCAGAGTCATCCATAGCCAGTCATGGAGAGATAAAGTATGGAAACAACCCATAAGATTCAATGCAAAGAGGAGGACCCCTTATGGTCCAATAGGATGCACAATGAGGAGTGGTCGATTATACGAAGCGCCAACGAAGCGCCGACCACAAAATCGGGTGAACCCGGACATTTGCAGCGGAGATTGGAACGTTGATATCAAAGTTGTTCTCTCACGCCCTCCGCACCAGAAAAGATCCTTGTCAATAATGCTCTGCTCACGCAGATATTGTCTCAGCCTCGGTCGTTGCATGTCTCTCACCAGGCTTTGCAGGCTAAGGTTCGTCATCGTTCATATCCTCCGCAACTCCATCCCCATCCCCTACTCTAGAAACATTGTCACCCATTATACCATACCATGTATGGTTCTTATTACAACCTCTCATCTCCAAGCATGCATGCTGACATGGCTTGTGACGCAATTAGCTCAATGGCCTCAGCAACCCAACATCCCCGCCCGTGAAACCATCTGCTGGTCCTATCCCTCTTGCCTTGGACCTGCTCTCCGGTCCTCCTTCGAGTACTTTTTCTATTCCTACTCTGCCCAAGATGAACGAGTTGGCTGCTGCCGAAGCGAACGGGGTACTGACGGACAAGCAGAGGGAGAAGTTGTTGTACCACGGGAGGGTCATGTTGACGAGTGAGTTCTGCGCTCCTTTGTTTCTCTGCCTGGCGGGTCATTTTTAGATTGTTACTGTACTTTTTCGACCAAGTGTTCGTGGGAGAATTATGTCAGCCGTGACCACCGCTGGGCCACGGTTCGTTCGGGCGGGCCACGCGTGACGAACAAGCGGAATTGTTCGCATTAGTTCCCAAAAATTGAATTTTGGGCGATTTTCAGCGCAGATTCGTCACGATTTTCTGTTCGTGAACCCGTGTGTATGCGTGACCCCGGGACCAAAACTGTTCGCCGACGCCCTCTGCGTGATGCGTGACGAACACTTGGTCGAAAAAGTACAGTATCGTGTTTCGATTTATCGTTGTGGAGTACGCATGCTGTCTATGTCGGTGCGATGTAGGCGTGTGGTTCGGCAAGGCATAGTCTTCTTGTTATGCGGCGGTGCCACAGTGGCTCATGAGGAGCAAGGACCGCATTCCCTGTGCCCTAACTTGCTTTTGTATTTTTTTTTCTGGAAGACTATTACTGCATGGTCGCATACATTTCTGTTTTTCGTTTCTGTCTATGCATAAACGGGTATCTTTCCCATTTTTCACGGTGAACGTCTCGGTATAGGCCTCAGATGATATCTTGTCATCTACGTATAACGTTTGTGACGTTCTGCAATGCGCATACGTCATGCGAACTATGGGCGCTATATTTTTATCGTAGTCTTTTCCTCAGGTCACCCCCGCAGGTTGGCTCGAAGAACTTCTCATACGCCACACTAGCCCCTATCCACTTCGTTGTGAACTTCGCCGTGTGGCGTATTCAGTTCTGGGATACCATCCCGTCTCCTCCTCTCCTCTATCTCAAAAATCCTCATACTAACCACAAAACCGCCTCCTTTTCCCTATACTTAGCTTATCCCGACCAACATGGTATGCACTCTGACCCCCTCCAATAGGGGCACCTCCGACCCAAGCGTTCGCGGTCCCATCATCCCCTCTCGGCTCCTCTCCTCCTTCAAGTCCCGCAATGCCATCGGAGCCCACTCCGGCTCTTACTCCATCTACCGTGCCCTCGCCATCGCAATGGGCGCCCTCATCCCGACACACAAGTCGGACTACCCCAAAACCGAACCACCCGTCGAGATCCCGCCTCAGCCCTCTTGGTACGACCCGTCCAAGATCGTTTCCTTTGATCTGTGGGGACACTTGACGCCCCAGGTATTCATGCACGAGTCGGACGGGAAAGAAGAGGGCGGGTTGGGGTTGGATGTGAGGCCTTCTACTGCGGTGACGGATGCGCATATTAAGATGAGCGAGATTGGTGATAGTGCGCGCAAGGGTGAGATTCCGGTAGATGGGAAGACCGTGTTGAAGAGTGAGCTGTTGAGGAATCCAGATGGGTGCGAGAATACGGAGGAAGATCCTGGGGTGGTGATTAGGGTCAGTAAGGCAGCGGTGGAGCCCATTTGGTGGTTGCCTGGCGTTGCGGACAGGTTTGGGATGTGGGTCTTTACCCCCTTTTTTTTTCTCCCTTCGTGTTAGGTGGGATATCGATTTGCTGACTGATTTTTGTATCTCTTATTAGTTCTGAGTTGCGACTCTTCTTCTTCTTCTTTTTTTTTTTACGAACGCTTGAGTCGTGGTGCAGTGTGACGTTGCGTGAATGCTGATGTGTTTGTTGTGTAATGTAGGAAAAATGACGCGACAGTGGGCAGTGGGATCCCGATCTTGAAGCGATATGGTCTTCCGGGTACGTCCCCTTTCTCTTTTTCTCCCGTTTTTCATCCAGGTCGCGTTCGGTTCGCTTACTATTCTTCACTGTTGATTGTTTCACTCGTTTCTGTTCTCTCCCTCGACTCGTACAGCCCACCTCATCCCTAAGGACTCTCGCGTAGAGATCGACGCGAAGATAGCCGCTGGGTACTTCACGAGCGGGAAACAGCTTGCCGAAGCCGATCTTATCAAGACTGTAGGAAGGACGTGGGAGGAGACGGAGCACTAGATACATGTGCTCTCGTCAACCGCTTTCTTTTCCAGCTTCTCGGATACCGTCCGGCTGTGAAATGAACGGGGAAGTCAATGTTTGAGAGGAATGGGGGATGGTATCAGTCATATTTTCTTGCTTGTTCTGCTCTGTTCTAATCTGTTGAACAACTTCATAAATGTCTCTTCTTTTAATGCGAATCTGTGGTTTGGGATTTATGTCAATTTTGCGAAATATAGTTGGCGTTGATCATCTCGTCTGTCATAAGTTCAAGCAGACTGGTCACTGTATCTCGGAAACAACTGCCACACTGCAAGGTGATTGTCATATAAGTACATAAGGGATAAAGTCCATATTAGCTCGCACGTATTGTAAGTAGTTTTTTTCTCTTTTATTCTATTTCTCGTAACTGGGGAAGTATATCTGGATTTAATCAGCTATGGTTCGTATTCGAGAGTACCAGTCATCAGAAACATGAACGGAATTGGATGGCATCGTGACGCAAACGATAAACGCAACACGGAGAATTAAGGAGGAATTTCGCATGCAATTACTGGAGACATTCGTCGGTAAAGAAATTCAGGATATGGGATCCTATATAATCAAAGATTGATATTGAACTGTTGATCGCCAACCAATGCCTATAGAGGAAAAACAATCACAGGTCAGATCCGATATCACGCATTTCTGAGACTCGATATCTCTAATATACTTGCCTTCAAACAGATCCTCCAGGTTTACCAACTGTTACATCTTGAATAGGCTCCACCTTGCCCCTTTTGTGGTGCCCAATCATTCCTGTCTTGCGCTTTTTGCGCGAGGCTGACGAACCGGTCGCTACTGGTTCTGGAATTGGCTCCTCTAGTTCGATGTCCGTCACTAAGACCTCCACTTTAAGGGAGGGGATAACCGCGGGATCCACTGTTGTGTTGTCGTTCTAAATTACTATCAGCGTATGCTTCCTCGAAATCGTGCCGATATCGAGATACGATGACAGCCACATATTTTCGAAATGGGAGGAACATACCTTTACCACTCTCCACGCTAAATTCTCCTTCAAATACTTCGTCACTTCATCTCTGTGGAGAGACCCTAGCCACGTCACGATGGAGCTCGTCAAGTGCACGAACCCTTCGCAAATCACCGCCCCATCCTGCTGATTGGTACAATTCACGCACTGTGCCGTGTCGGAACTGACGAACACAGAGTGCGCGCCTACGTATGTGGTGCTTCGGCGGGTCCACTGCCCAGGGTCATTTTCGTTGTTACCCAGAAATATGAGAACCGAGAACGAGGATCCTAGGGCATACTTCTCGACGGTAATGTGGGCGGTCCAGTCCTTGTAGACAGTTCCTGCGTCAGCTTGGCCGCTGCTTCCGTGAGCCTCTGAGCTGAGCTTGTGGAACCTGTCGCGTTCATGCTGTTGATCGCCGTAGAGTCGATCGACGGTCTCCCGAATATAGTGTTTCACCTCATCTGGATTGTCCAGATCGAGGTCGTTATACTCCGGATACGAATAGTTGAAGGCACCGGTATCACGAGTGTCAGCAGAGATCCAATAGTTCGGAGTAACACCATCGGAAGATTTGATAAATGGAGTGAGTGCTAAAGATGAAGAGCCCATATAAATAACGGAACTTGGGAGGAAACCAGAGAATTTTGATAACTGACGAGTTTTATCGTTGACGGCGGTCCAAGGAGGAATGTCTACAGTTCCGTCGTTATCGGAAAACCCCTCTGTGACCCAGGTCTCGGGATGCAGAGAGGACCAAAGCTGAAGTATGCGATCGGTATTCACATGGTGAAGCCAGAATAGTGGATCAAAGCCTATTCCATTCGCACATAATACTTGAGTGAGAAGATACCGAGTATGCTGACCAGATGAAAAAGACTCACCAGCTATAGCAGTGTCTGCCATGTGGCCACCGACACCACCGACGACGCTGTAAGATAATATATTTAGGTACCTGAAGTAGTCAAGGCAGTAAATGAACCCTTGACCGGATGCTTACATATGAATAGTGTCGTGGATGGTCTCCAGACTGTTAGCGCTATGGTTGTGGCCTTTGTCGTCTTCGTCTTCGTGGTCAGGGTCCCCCTTTTTCCTGCCTTCACGGAGATGATGGCTAAAATGATGCCAAGCGTCCAATTGGAACATATGGAAGACCTTGTCCTTAAGATCCTTTCGGCCTGCCTGTAGAGTACTGAATTGTTTTCCATACGAGAAATAAAATTTATAATGATCATCAACATTGTGGAAATAGCATAAAGAAGAGATACTAACCTAACGAGATCCTTAACGTCGCTCTTCGCCTGCGGAGAGTCAACAGGGAAGGGATGACGCAAAGTCGTGCGCCATTTGATAAAGTTTGGCCCCAATATGCTGAGATCGATGCTCTTGGGGAACGTAAAGCTCAAAAAGGGATTCGGTACCATGGAGGTAGTAGTTTTATGCCCAGCGATCTCCGTCTCCGGCGTTATGATCTCGACCGTCTTGTCCAGAATGACCTCCTTAGGTGGGACTGCATCGGACGCCCAGTCCCAGTAAGGTAAACGGAGTTGTATTGCTTCCATTCTCCAGCGGTTCTTTGTATCTCCGTGATAGAGATTCGCTATCTCGAGGGCCTGTCTCTGGATTTCTTGCTGGTCACAGCGAACCCTCGTCAGTGAATGTACGTAAATTATGTGGTTTAGCAGGGGTGACCGGTGGGACGAACCTCAAACAGGGAAAGGTAAGGCCTATGCCAAGTGGGGAAAATCACAGAACCGTGACAGCAGTAGCCTTGTTTCACCTCCTCCTCCTCCGCACCCTTACCCTCACCCGGCCATCTAATATAGGGCCGACCATGTATAGCTGCGAGCTGGTAATATGACATCGGATCGTCCGGGTCCATCTCCATCATCCGAGCTGCACCACCAAGTAAAGACGACAGGTGAGCGTGAGAGAGCAACGTCTAATAACTAATCGATAAATTACTTAGCGCTTGTATAAACAGAGAGAATTGATGTATGTTCTTCACGAAGTCGCAGATGTTAAGGCGATTGGGAGCCTGAGGACCGCGAGTGGCGATAACGAGAGACATGGCTAACTTTGATGAACTCGTGAGATATGGGATTTGATGTAGCTAGGTCGGTGATTTGAGACAAGGATAACACCACCTTATATACAAAAATCCTCGGTGAGCAGCTCCATTTGAATAATATAATAACCTTTGAAACACAAGCACGAATTCGCCTCTGTGCCATTCCTTGAACATACAAGCTTCCGAGCCGAGATGGAGCACAGCGGCGGAAAGCAGACTAAATGGATCTCTTCCAAGTACTCGTATCGCCTCCGAGACGAAATATAATTTAGTCAACACTTCCGATAAATCATTGATGATGGGCTGAAGCATATTTCTTGATGATGAAAGGGACAGGGGTCCACATCGATAGAGGTTGATTAAACGTGATTTAAAATGGATGCTCCTTACCTGGATACACATTCATGATTTCTGGCTGACGTTTGAGAGGCACTATCGTAAAACGAAGGGCGAGCAATGTAATATTTTGTTCTTCAGCACCATGTCTCGAATAGAGGGTGGCTAGAAAGAGAAAAGAGATAGTATTAGTCGTATGCAATATTTTTGCATGTCATTTATGAATGTTACTTGAGCATACATGTCATGTATTCTGGCCCGAAAAACAGCTAAACGGTCTCGAAAAGCGCAGAGAGATTCACGCCGTAACCAGCTTGAAATGAATCACCGGGCTCCGACCTTCAACTTCAGGAGACACGAAAAATGATGATCGCTAGCGGTACTTGAAATGTTTTTCGAAACATGTAGTTTCAATTGAGTCTCCCGATAACGGAGGTTAGTTCGGCCGCGACGCGGTGGCCAACAGTGGATAAAAGGGACCTAAGTAAGCGAAATATTGGTCATCATGCATAACCAAGCAGAATGGATAATAGACACGACAGCAAAAATGGAAGTGAAGCGCAGTTACATCGATCCTTTTTTTTTTCCAAAGCTATTATCAGCATATACTCAAGGCACTCTCCGGATTCCGGGTCGACTAGATGGGGTCTGTAGACTCGATTCAGACTACAACCGGTCTGCTATCAAATGAAGCCCGGCCTTCGAAGTCGCTTTGTACTCGTATCCTACTCGTGATTGACGTCCTGTCTGCGTTAGATGTTGAGCATATGAAAGAACTCCGAGTGTCCTTGTCCATCGAGGATCAGCGCATGGACAAATTTTGATGAGGCGAATTGTGGTTGAATGTAGAAAGTTATATGCGAGTACAATTCGATGACCGTAAGGCATCACTCACAACAGTAGTATCTCCTGCCTTACATCTCCGATGCTCGAATTGATACAAGTGAAAGCCAAAGTGGAGGTACCATTCCAGCTTTTCTTTTTTCTTTTTTCTTTTTTCCTTTTGTTCTTTGTCTTCCCTCTTCAGTATTGAACATTCGTTTATATAGCCATGCTCTCGCATAGCCTGGACACGATTCCCCATCAAATTAAGGTCATCTAGTGGTGAGATAAACTGGTACTGCGCACAGGTTGCAAAAAGAACTAAAGATCCAAATGTTCGGCAAGGCTCCGCACTACTCAATACTAGTCACTCGCTGTCTTTGTGCTGCATGGCTCAGTTCAACAAGAAACTCCATTTTTTTCTTCACAAAAAGATGCAAGGGGATATATGCTTTTGATTTTATGCATTGACCGAGCCTTAAACTTCATTTTAATCCTTGCCCATTTGCACTGGCGAGTGCTGAGCTGCAGCCCAATCGCAGCCTTTGTAGTTCGCGTGGCAGATCCGTAAATTGCCGAGTCGTGACTCGTTTTGGATTTCGTCTGTGCGCAAATCTCAGACTTCGTTCTCTCTCGCCACATCATCTAGCTGTAGCTCTCCTCTCCTCGAACTCTGTCTCGTTCTCGGAGCTCATAAGCTACGCGGATATAGTATCCTTACTGGAGATGTGTCTTTATTTGCTTCTGTCTAGCCACTCATGCTGCCTGTGTGCCTTGAGAAGTCTGGGTTTTTTTAACGGGTACGATCTTGGCATTAGTATCTACTGTGGCGAAAAAAGTATTGCCCAAAATATATCAGCGTATACCTCAGCGGAACTCATCCAAATGGGAAACATGTATATATAAAAGATGTAACTTACCATATACATGTGAACACCATGATGTGGATGACATATATTTATCAGTTGGTTCCTGAGATACAGAGGGTGTAAGTCTCACAGGGGGATACAACTTTTGGGAATTCATAAGATAATACCTTGCTGGACATAGCCCATGAAAGTACTCTCAAATAAAAACACAGGACATATTTTTTCGTGAGTTTTGGTTGAGCGGTTGAGTTGCTACGCACTGTGCAAGGTGGCGGCTTTTAAGCAAAAATGGGCCACTGGCACAAGTGGCACGAGAGGGCAACTTAGATGGCATACAGGAAGTCAACGACTCATCCAAAATGTGCGAAAGAATATGGCCTCTGATCGTATTTGAGAGTACTTTCCGGGACTGTGTTGAGCAAGATATCACCTCATGAATTCTCGAAAGTCATATCCCCCTACAACACTTACACTCTTCTGTATCTCAAGAACCGACTAATAAATCTACATCATTCACATCATGGTGTTCACATGTATACAGTAAGGTACATCTTTCATATATACAGCTTTCTCATCCGACTGAATCCCGCTGAGTTGTGGACCGAAATATTTTGAGCAATACTTTTTGTCGCCACAGTATACTTGTCTAGCCAGCTGTGGTTGCAGCACCGAAGGCATTGCCGCTACGATCACTCTATTTATCGTTGGTACTGACATATGGTAGATCACTCTTTGAAAAGCACTGTGCGTCATTCCGGCAGTGCTATCTTTGACGTTCATGTTCACTCTAAGTATCTTCTTGGCTACGGACGAAACCCGCTGACTTTTCGCATCCAATGCATGCTTATACCACATAGTCCCTTGTTCGAAGCAGTGATCGTCCTCAGATCAATGCTTTGTTACCGTAGGTCTGGTGCGTACTAGCACTGCGACAGTGCTTCATTCTGTGACTCGTCAACGCATCCGAATTACTGTTGTATCTCACAGTAGACTCCCTGTTCTGCCGCTTTCTAATTGTTCATTGAATCGGCAACTTTGTCACTGGGCTGATATGCTACTCATATGGAAGTATACACAGCCATGCACGCTGTCCTGTTATCTAGTGTGTTATTCTTGATACCATCATGCCGCCACACATTTGACTGTTTATCTATCACTCGAGCTTGGAAAATGACGCTCTCCATGGTAGATGACTCCAGCGAGTTTATATATGGTTTTCTCAGTGCCGTGAACGTTTGTCTCAATTCAATCACTTACAGAACCGAAACCATATCCCCAACCAGACCCCCGAGGATTCGCGAGAAAATCAGTTCCCTCCTCTCCGAATGCATTGCAGATATCGCCGCCACTCCCCCAGACCGACAACGCGACTACGAATGTCATTCTCAAAGTTTCCGAATTCACATCCGACCTATCTATGATGGTTTATGGCAGAGGTGATATGACCAGAGACTTTATACAGCGCAATCAAGCGAACTATGGCGTCCTTTACGGCCCCGGATTTCAGGCCGTACCATGACCGCAAAACTCGCTCTCGTCCCTCGTATCCTGGCGATGAAGACGGCGACCTAGATCTACTGGTGAAACCACTCGATCTTTCGGAAGTTCGGTACATGTTGAAGAAGCAGGTGTTTGCCATTTCCAAATGTGGCCTCTGCACGGTACTGACACTTCGAAGACATATCGACCGGGAGTTTCCAGGTCATATTCCCTTTGAGGCTACCAAAGAGATGCTCGACTCTTCGATCACGTTACGGGACGCACCCACTCGTGCCTGCTTCCAATCCACGTACATGACGCTCACGAACATGGTCGACAACTTGGTTATGGATCACTTCCAGCAGCTCACGCAATTTGAGACCCTTGTCGGGTCAGTTGACTCTCCCTCCTTTACATAGTTAATTGGCGAACTTATGCTTTCCCCACAGCCAACTCGCTCATGAAAAGCTGGCGGAGATATGGGCGAGTGCGTCGAACGAGGTGGAAAAGATACTTGCCCGAGAGCGGGACCCACTCTGGAGCCAGAACGATGAGTACTTCTCAGCAGAAAAGTTGAGATGGCTCGGGATTTACAAATCGAAACGCCACGAATTTTGGACACCGACACCTGCTGCGATGACTGATCCCCAAGCAGGTTGGGGGGGCAAGCACCTTTGGGTCGTTCGATGTAGCAGTTGACCCCCGGTCCCTTATACTCTCACCACCGATTGCCCCATCTTCTACCCAGCCTGGACGCAAATCTAAGTCAGGGCAATCTCACGTGGAAACGCACTACCGGACTCAGGCGCTGCAAGCTTTGGCCGCACTCGGATATCACGGAATTAGCGCCGCCGATTTCCATCGTCTTTACCCCGCCGACGAGTACGAAGAGGAACTGAAGGTCATGGCGGGCGTACGCGCCCATTTCCAGGTCGCATGCAAGGTGCGTTACGATAACCCGTCGTTTTCTTGTTTACATGTTCCTTGTCCTGATCGTATCATTCTCCCTCTCCCAGAGAATCATCGACCAAGTTCCCCTCGCAATCGAGCATGAACCAGCCTTTCGCGGACGGACTCCACGCCGCGCTCTTGGGTGTCCTGGACGTCGGATCGAAGGAGAAGATGGAGGCACTCTTGAGTGAGGACCCGTCCATTGCGAAGAGGAGGGAGGAGTTGAACGAGACGAAGGCGCGTTTGATAGACATCCAGGCTCATTTGGAGAGCTTTGTACTTTGAAGGGCGATTGTAGAGACTTTCTGCGTTCTTTCGTTTGATATGTGTATGGTTTCTGGGGTATCGCTTAGAGCTCGATAGAGATGGACCTCGAGGCCCGTGTTGTAGGCGTTCGTGTCTATGGTTGTAGAAATTCGAGCGAATTGGATGGAGTGATGTAGTAGTAATCGCCCATGCCGCGATGGATGAATCTAGGCAACAAGGCGTATGTAATCCAGGCTTTGAAATGTGTACGAGCGAAAAGGGCCCGAACAAGCTGAGCCATAAACTATGTAAATACCAATTTCGATGTGCGTTCGTGGAGCCAATGGACGTAAATGTAAAATAGCTTGCTCTAGAGAGATTATCATTGAGGTGGAGGTGCATTGCGCAAGCAATAGGCGTACGGAGGGCGTATATTATTGGCGCGCCCGCTATAGTAACGGCCCAAAAGTAGGTCAACGCAAGAGCGTGAAAATCTCCCGTATGGATGACATAGCGGCCTTTTCCATCCAAAAGGTAGAGCAGATAAAATCGAGGACAAGGGAAGACGTAAGGCTGCACGAGAAAAATGGAAAATTTACTTGGGGAGAGGGAGGGCTTAGCATTTCTCCGCCTGACCTCACGTCTGATCAGCCTGGCAGATTTCCGAGATGGGTTTTGCGGCGTGGAGGAGCTGAAATATCGGGTCAACGGCGGTTCTTTGGATGCGGACAATCTTTGGGAAGACTGATCGAGACAATTAGTGCTGATTTGGGACCAGGAAGGAAAAAAAGAGCCTACGGAGTTCACAGAAATGATGAGAGAAAAGTGAAGAACTACGGAGAAGAAAGACATACATGCTCAGAAATTGAGCAACTCCAGATATTCGATGGGGGATGCCAAGGAAAAGATGACAACGAACTGTTCATATCAACATCCCATCACGATGCTCTCGATTCTTGCCGAAACGAAACCACGCACGTAGAAAGCCTTGCTACCACGACCCCGAAGCCTCCAAGACGTATCGCGCTCTAGTAAGGAAGAACTAGGGTGCACCGAGATGTAGTATGAGTAAGGCTGAACCCATGAAGAATGGTTCTCATAGGAACGCAGACAACGTCATCCACTGTACCAGTGATGCGTGATGGAACCTGACGCAAGGCCGTGGATAACTGATTGTAGCATAGCCAGGTTAGGTTCCCAGTTCTGGTTGAAAAGAGACGAAAGCGACTTGTCCGTGCGGTTTCTTACCGTCCGATGTCAAGAAACTTTCCAGCGCCGTGCCAGGTTGTCGGTCGTGATGGATAAATCAACAATAGTTCAGATCACAGGAAATCGCCGACATCAATTCCGAGGACGAATAACGTTCTTACTTCTCGTGCCGGCGGTCCCTACCCGTCTCGCCGCCGCCACGACTGCGTTTGCGCCACCCCAGAGCTGTTGCCTTGTTCACCGCCGCGACGACCGGGTCAAACGGGTGACAAAGTGCAAGCGCCCGTCCGACGACCGTGGCATCCCGCACTTCCTCGTCCCTCTTCGCGCAACTTCTTACTCACCCCGGACCCGCCTCATCCATGCGCAAATGTCCATGTCCACGACGGTCGCACCCACGACCTCACAGCCCTCTCCAAACTAAGCCTGAAAAGCGCCCTATCGCGCCTCACGCGAACCTCGAGGCCAACAGCGCTTCCTCGGTGCCTATGCAGCCCGCTTCCCAGCGGGCCCCCACCACGCCGAACAAGGCAGCGCAAGGTCGATTCGAGGTCAACTGAACATTCATACGATGCGTCGTACGCTCGCCGTGACGTGAGCGGAAGGCCGACATGCCTTCCTCTCCGTATCTGCTGACAGGACCACGCCGTTGTCGTGCCTCGGAGGTCGGGCGAGGGTGAGCGTGAATGGCCGCGATGTGCTGGGCACATCAATGGGGGTGCGGACATCGTGTGGGTGGAGGTGCTTCTGCGAATGCATGGGCTTAGTGGGTGATACTGCGACCGAGAGTCCATGGGCTTGGGTGAGACGGGAAAAGGAGAGGAAGCAGCGCTGTGTACGTGCATCGAACGAATGGCCTGGATGGCGTACGGGTTTGCGCAGAGACGAACGGGGGAGGTATGGCCGGCCGCACCAGGTCACAGTGGCAAGAATAGTCGGTGCGCAGGTAAAGGCGTTGTGGCCGTTCGATCTCTCTTGATGGGGCATAGGGGGGACAGCGGTAACGTCGGGTGCAGAGGTGCCGTTGGACTAGTGCATCCGGATGAAGAAAAGGTCGGTCAAATATAGGCGAAGACAGTATCAAACGGAAGAAAGCCAATGGATCACTGAGGACATAGATGAAGAACCTACGAGCTGAAGAGAGGTTGTACTAGACTGATAGACTGAACGAACATCAATACGCAAAAGAATCAAAAAAAAGAGAACTCACCTAATGACGCTCCAAGACTAAGTCAGAACTTGCACTTCCCCGCTCGGGGCGACGAGATTCAACAGCAGTATATTGACATCGCAAGCATAGAAACAACACGACAGAACACGATGAGCTCGACAACGACTGGCAGGGTAAATGAACTGGTGACCGAGAGGATATTGGGCATAAGGAGGATATTTAGGAAGCATAGCATAGGAGGGGTAGCGCTATATGTATACTGAGTATGTGCATAGCCGACTAATTAGACAAAGAACAAAAACACTTCATATGCGTACATTTTCTTCGAGCCGACTCTAATCGACGTATTCGTACAACCAACGCTATTGTAACACCAGGATGAGAGAGTTTAAGACCATAGGGCACAACTGAGAAACGAAACGGGATAAAGATCAAAGCAAGCAACCGACCAAAGAAAACGCACAAACTTGAACCAGTCAATGAGCGAGACCCAGCTCAAACCCAACTCTTCAACTCGATTCACCACCGCTCCCACTCCCACTCCCGCTCTCCCTCTTCACCACCGCCTGCTTCTCCTCCGCCGCCTCCACAGCCTCCAACAAGTCCATATCATCGTCATCCAACCCCTCACCATCGCTCCCACCTCCCCTCCCACCCGCAGAATGTCCCAAACTCGCAGGCCCGTTGCTCGCCGGCAAAGGCGAAAGCGGATCGTCCTCATCCACGAGCTCGTCCACGTCCACATCGATATCGTTATCGTGGTCATTCTCCGCCATCCTTTCAGCCGTACCACCATTAGTTATGGCAGCAACACCGACACTCATACTTCGACTCCTCTGCTGTGCTTGTTCTGCTTCGGCCCCATCCACCGCCGCCGCCATCTCCAGATCGATATCCAGGTCCAAATCATGCCCGTGCCCGTGTGCGGCCTCACCTACATCACTTCCTGAACCTCGAAGGGCATGACTCGGTAATGCCAACACGTCTTCATCCGGCTCGCCCTCCGCATCCTCCTCTTCCTCCGTCCACGGGCTCCTCTTTTGACCATGGGTTATCGCATGAGCAAGGGGCGGCGAATCTTCTACGAGGGCTAACAATTCCGGGCTCGAGATCTCCATCGCACTGCCGCCACCTCCACTGCTCTCTAACTTTGGACCGGTCACAGGCGAGACGGACATCTTCGCCCTCTGTCTATCTCTCGGTGATAGTGTAGAAGGGAATCCAGGGGCCGACTTTGACGTCTTCATGCCTACGCCTCCGCCGCCCGTGGCTCTCGACTGAGCTTGAGACCGTCCATAAGCATCGTCCCGATCACGATGATCTCGCTCTCCTCTCCAGTCGTCCCTTCTCCTTTCTTCCCAGACTTCTCCTGTTGGCCGACCCACTCCACTCCCAGCATGCCCAACCCAGTTCCGACTTGACAATCCACCACCCCCACTGACACCACCAGGATCACCACCACCACCCCCAGGCGGCGGCGGAAGAAGCACCGTATCCTGCCTCATCAACTGCCTTTCCCTCTCCCTTTCTCGCTCCCTATCCTCCCGCCCTCTATCCCTCTCCATTCTCCTCTCCCGCTCCCGCTCGCGTTCCCGTTCCCTCTCCGTCCTATACTCCTCCCTCTCCCTCTCAGCCCGAAACGGCGAAACTCCATGCGGATGACTCTCCCTGAACCCGTTCATTCCTCCTCCTCTCTCACCTCCACCTCCACTGCCAACGTACGTAGGACTCGAAAACGCCGATGGATTCATCGCCGTCTGCGTCGGGCTCAACCCCGGATGCATCTGTCCCTGTCCCTGTCCCGACCCTGCACCCGCACCCGAACCTGAAAAGCTCATATTCGGCATCGTCCCTTGCGGGCCCAACCCCCCAACACCAGCACCGCCGCCGGAAAAGGACCCAGTCGGGTGCGAGCTGAGGGCGGAGAAGGATTGGGAGTGGGGGCGGGGGAAGGATTGGAGTTGGGATTGGGAGTGGGCGAGGGGGTCGTTCGGGGTTGTGGTGGTGGAGGAGGGGATGGTCCCGCGGCGTTCGAAGCGTTTCATTTTTTTGCGGCAACTGAGGAGTAGGTGGAGATGAGAGATTGAGGTCAGTCATTTGGTTATTCCAAATGAATCAGAGAATTCGCGAGTATTTACAATACGACTATCTACAAAGGAACGTGGCAAACACCACAGGCGCAGACTCGACTGTCGCAGACGAACCTAAGAGCTCTGCTTATCCGCAATGCGAATATATGCGCAATTATTCACCAACATCAGAAGTGGGAGATATCTGTTTTCGTGCATCACGAAGCGGAAAATATCGACATCAAGGACATGCGTCTGATCTCTCACATCACGACTTACGCTCAACAGCCGAGAACCAGCGAGTCTCGTTCGACATCCACAGACGAGACACTCAATCAAAAGAAGAAAGATGGGGAGACGACTCACCGATCACATACCGTCCCAGGCCCCTTCGGCCCCGGCCCCCACTTCTCCACACACTTCCCGTCCTTATACCGCCCCGTCTCGCCGCATTGACGGCACGTTCTTTGACCTGCGATGATTCAACATGTCGTCAGCGTAAATCCCGCTTAACCCTTCAACCTCAATCTCAACTCCGACTCCGGAATCCAAGCATCACCCAACCCAAAGACCAACAAACCCATCCCTACGTCCAGACTGAAATCAAAAAACGCACCTTTCTCGTTAACCCCCGGAAACCCCCCAGGCGGCAACCCCGCCGCCGCCGCCGCCGCCGCATGGCTCATCTTACCCACTCCCACTCCCCCTCTTCCTCCGACTCCTACATCCATGCCCATCCCTACTCTTCCGACTTCAATGCCCCCTGCACCTGCGCCTCGTCCCATGTCCAACCCACCCCTTGTTTCCATCAAGCCAGATCCTAAAGACTGCGAATGCATCAACGGCTGCGACTGTGACTGCGATTGCGAACTCATCATTCCCTGCGCTTGGGCTTGCTGGGGCGATAACATCCCATGCGAAGGAGAATGCGAATGGGGAGAAAGTCTTCCGTGCTGTCCGGGAGATAACTGCGAGATCTGCGAAGGATGTCCACGAAGTGCGGTCTGAGGCGAGAGAGTCGCATGTGAGGGGGAGGAAAGGGGACCTTGGGAGGGTGAGGAGCCGGAGCCGTGTTGGGAGTGTTGGGATTGGGATTGTGAGTGATGGGATTGTTGCGAGAGGGAGTGCGAGTGCGAGTGCGAGGGGTAGGTTGCGTGTGCGCGGAGGGGGTTGGCAGAGAGGGGGGCGTCTGGAGGTGGGGGGAAGGGTGTGTGTGGTTAGTACGAGGACGAGGGACGGATGGAGAGAGAGTAAGATGGAAAAGGAACGGCGGGCGAGAGGGAGTATATACGAAATAGAGTGAAGAAATGAACAGACGTCGTATATGAATATATGAACGACGACCAGCACAATCACGCGAACGTAAACGCATACATCTAGCACTTATATGCCTCCCGATCTGCGATTGTCCACGTTCGATTCGTACCCAGCGAATGACGGTTAGAACAGAACGCATATATCGCGTCTTCACCACCTGCCCTGCGTCCATCGTCCTCCGCCTCGTCAAAGAGGACGAACGGCACATAAAAACAAAACCACGCCGCCCAACATCGTTTGCCAAGATTCCCAAATCCACTTCCAATGCCAAACCAAACGGAAATCGGAAATCAGAAAGCAAAGACGAAAACATACCTTCCCTCCCAACCCCAAACACCCCTCTCGTCTTCACGCCCAACGCCTGTCCTTGTCCTTGTCCTTGTCCTGCACCACCAGCCCCTATCCCCGCTCCTCCACCTGTCCCTGGCCCAGCACCGCCAGCAGATCCAGGCCCGCCTCCACCAGAACCAGAAACAGGCCCTCCACCTACGTTCAACCCCGCCGCCCCACCCGAATACACGATCGGGTACTGATGCTGTCTCTCGCTTCTCTCCCTATCCATACGTTCACGGCTACGACCAGATGGAACTCCCTGTGATTGCGGATCGAGTTCATTCGGATTACGATCCCCTGCAGCTTCGAGGACCATCTCGTCGATATCCATGCTTCCGTCGCGACTCCGGCGAGGAGTTATACTCCTGCTGCGACTGTGACTGTGACTCCGACTTCGAGTGGGACTCCTGCTACGTTCGCGTTTGACTCCTCGGGCACGGGCGTGGGGACTCGATCCTCCCGAGGAATGCGGCGAAGCTCCAGCTCCGGCTCCTCCTGCTCCTCCAGGATGTTGTTGATGATGATGCGAAGAAGAAGAAGGTCTCGGAGCACGCATGATCACAGGCGAAACAGACACACTCGCTGACGCACGGGATGTCGATCGCTCCCTATCCCTGTACGCTCTCTCCCTTTCCCTTTCCCTCTCTCGTTCGCGCTGTAACATCTCAACACCCGCCCGGTAATCGATCATATCCACCCCCCTCTCGCGCGCATCCCTTTCTCTTTCTCGTGCATCCCTTTCCCTTTCCCTGCCTCCAGGAAACGCGGATGGAGGCTGCCCAGGGAACGCAGACCCCGGCATCGCCATCGACGAACCAGACGGATGTCCCGAAAGCGGCGTATTCATCGTACCCCCGGTCATCGTATTCGGGTTAATAAGCAAATGCGGATGCGCCTGAAGTTGTGCATGTCCATGTGCGATCGAGGTCGGTGTGTGCGCGTGGATGTGGCTAGGCGGCGGAGGCAGCTGTCCAGCTGCCACGGATAATGATCCTGATAACGGTAACGCTGAAGAAGAGGGAGGATGGGGGAATAGAGGCGAGGATTGATGTGAATGCGAATGTGAGTGTGAGTGTGAATGGGAATGGGAATGTGAGTGCGAGTGTGGGCGGGAGTGTACATGTGGGTGGGAGCGGGATGGGGGGCGGAAGGAAAGTGGCGAGGTTGGCTGTATTGAAGAAATTGAGAGCGGGTTGGAGTGAGAGTGAGAAACGGTCAAAGTCAGCATTACAGTTCTGTGTGGAGAAAGAAGGATGAATAATAAAGTGAAGAGATAGATAGAGAACGGGGAATGGAATGAATGAATGATGGACGCGTAGAGCGTCAAAAGGAAAGTTAAGTATTCCCTCAAGACAAGAAGATGGGTGGCTTGTCAACGACGACGAGCAGGAAGAATGAACGCAGAGGACGCAGAGGACATCGCGACGCATCGGCGGAACACCCGAAAAAAATCAGGATCCAAAATCATGATCAAAATCGCAGAACGCAGAACGCAGAACCGCGTAGAAGCGTCCAGGCGGACGCAACAGCGCTGAAGCCAACAAACGCAGTAGCACTGAGCGAAATACAAACGCAAACGCGAAAGCGCCCCGACGAACGTCACGATTAACGGCCAAGCATAAACGCCACGATCACGGCCAGACATAAACGCCACGATCACGGCCAGCCAATAAATCTGGAAAACGCATTCAAAGTCCAAGTCAAAGTCAAAGCAAAAAGATATCCCTGACATACAGGCCGACAACGCATGTGCCGACGCTAATGCGGATTAGAAAGACGAGATCGGTCGTGTCCACTGTCGGATGCATTCGAACGAACAGAGCCGAGCACACTCAGAGTCGAACGGAGTCGAACAAAAGCAACGCGAACACTCAAACGAGCAAGAGTCGCGCATCCCAACGAAACGCATTGGAACGCACTCGAGCGGAGAGTCGAGCAAAAATCAGCCTTCCTCCCCTCCCCTCTCCCCTCCCCTCTCCCCTCACCTCTCCAAAAGCGACAACGAGGACGAGCACGAAAAACGAAGATCATATAAATAAAGAACGTACCTCCCCCCTCATCCTCTTCATCGGCGGTTCTCCCTCCCGTCCCTCTCTCCCCTCTCTCCCACCACCATCTCGTGAAACCACACTCTCCGTCCTCTGTCTCCTCCCTCCACTTCCTGCTGCTGCTCCTGCTCCTGCTCCTCCTCCTGCTCCTCCTCCTCCTCCTGCTTGTGCTTGTGATTGACCTTGTAATTGCGAGCCACTTTGTGATTGTTGTGATTGAGCTAGTGCGGAAGACTGTTGCGCCGAAGACTGTCCACTCTGCAACAAAGGCTGCGCCGGCACAGGCGGTAACGCCAACTGACTCAACGAGGCCGACGACGCCGCTCCTCCTGGTCCAACTCCAACTCCTCCTGGTCCATGTCCATGTGGGTGTGCGGAGGTATGACTTCGTGTCAGTGCGAGGGCGGAAGATGTGGAGGCGGATGTGGAGGCGGATGTGGAGGGTAGTCGCGGGAATTGAATCGTCGGTATCGGTCCCAGCCCAAGTCCTAATCCCCTTCCACCAACACCTGTTCCCATGCTTTCTGTCGCACCTTCAATCTCCCTCATCCCCCCAAACCCAAATCCTCCACCGAGACTAAAATTTGAATGAACACTCCCAACGGCACCAACCCACCCCCTCGCCTCGCCAACCCCCCTCTCCACCCCTCCCATCCATCTTTCTACTTCGGCCCACGCTTCACTTGCTGCACGGATGCGGGATTCATACGATTCCGTGAGTTGACGGGTGCGTGTTTCGTATTCGGCGCGGAGGTTAAGGAGGCGTGCGTCGTATGATTCGCTAGTTGCGCGGAGGCGGGATTCGTATTCGGCGCGGAGGTCTCGCAGACGTGAGGATTCGGAGGGTGCGGTGGCGGGGTGGGATACGGTTTCGCCTGTAGGTGAGGTGAGGGTAAGTACGCGAGAGGTGAGGGTGAGTAGGCGGAAGTGATATCGTGCAATTGCGATTGCGATGACGAGGGCAATATGCGATGAAGAGAGGGCAGTATGCGATGCAAAGAGGGCAGTATGCGACGAAGAGAGGGCAGTACAGAATGAGGATGAGGATGCAGAGAGGACAGTATGGGAAGATGATAGGATGAACTCACGTAGTCGAGTTTCGGAGGCCTCGAGCGCGGTTCTGGTGGTATGCAGTTCAGATTCAAGGATTGCGAGGCGGGCGATGATTTGATGGGGGAGTTGTTGTCTTTGTTCTGTTGATATGGATGCAGAAGGGGCGGGGGCGGAGGTAGGTGGCGGTGGCGCGTCGGTATCGATATTGGACGGTGCTGTTTCTTGTGATGCAGCCTCCGCACCCGTCTCCTCAGTTGTGGAAATGGAAGACGAAGGAACGACAGGCATAACACCCTCCGGAAACAACCCCACCAACTCCCTCACATCCTCACTCCTAGCCAACCGAGCCCTAAGCGTCTCCAACTCCGCTTTCAAAGATTCGTTCTCGGACAGGACAGTGCTGAGTATTGAAGCGAGTTGAGAGGGAGGCGTCGGTGTTTGTGTTTGTGTTCGTGTAGTGGATGAAGGTGGCGGTGGGTGTGAAGAGGAGGAGGGGATGGGATGGGAAGGCGATGCGGAGGAGGAAGGACGTGGTGAACGGGCGGGTGGCGACATTCGTGGACGGGAGGTCGAAGGTGGTGTTGTTGAAGGTCCAGCCTGAGTTATAGTAGAGGTGGCGGGCTCAAGCGTCCTCTGTGGCGTCTGATGTCTCGAAGTCGGCGTATGCGAAGACCGCGGCGGTGGCGGGGGTGGATTCATGGGCGACGAGCTCTTCGAAAGAGGAAGGGGCTTTGAATGGCCGTTTGGGAGCGGAGAGGGAGAAGGGAGAGCGAGAGCCGACGGGCCAAGGGGCTCCGGAGGCTGGAGAGACATCCCTTCCCTTGTTTTGCGTATGCTTATGGATGTGGATGTGGGCGTATGGTGCGTGTGTAGAGGGAGGCAGGCAGGGCAAACACGAGGAAGCGGGCAGGCTTTGAAAGCAAAGGGAGAGAAGCAGCAGGTTCAGAGTGGTCAGTCGCGCGGGACGCCAGCCAGGTCGTTATAAGACCATCGCTCGCTCACGGCCAACTACGCGCGGCGCATCCACGCGGTAGACGAAGCAAGCGGGCGCGGGCTCCCCCGACGTTGTTGTCCCAGTCGTCACCTGAGCCACGGCCCGCTATCATTCGTCAGTAAAGTTCGTGCCCGAGCCCTGGTTGGGCAACCCGTCGTTGGTCCAGGGGCGCCCCATGCCGCCCGCGCCTTCGCGTCATCCCGCACAGGCGCCGCAGATAGCACTAGCCCATCCCAGGCAATCACACCGGACGCTTCCGTCCTCGCGCTGCGCCGTGCGCCATGCGTCGGTGGCAACCGCCGTTATACACGCTCAGAACCCGCCTCCGCCCGCCCTTGCCATCGCCCTCCCCGCGCTTGCACGGATTTGCCGCGATGGAGGTGGGAATCGGCCGGGGCTATCTCGGGCCCGAGATGGGCGCCGTGCGCTCGATGCAAGCCGCGAGGCGGCGTCAAAGGGTTTGTTCCCCGGACGGTTCTGAGCTGGGGATTAGCCTTGCTCAAAGTTCACATATTGAGGCCTCGCATATGAGGCACGTATATGAGCTCCAAATGAGCTCGATATGAGCTGAGCTGCCCCATTAGGAAGATTCTGCTCGGCAAAGCCTCTTGGCTGTGCTGGAGCTCATATCAAACTCATATCGAGCTCATATACGAGCTCATATACCGCGTTTATGAGGGCTCGATATGAGCACTCTGAACAAGGCTATTCTCGTCTGCGATGTGGCGGACGTGATTTTCTGAGATGGATCTCTGGGCTGGCGTTTTTCTTTGCTTTTCGTTCTCACTGTGGTCGCTCACGAGATTCTGACTCGATTTAGACCAGCCTTTGACTCTGTCTCTTTCTCCCATCGATTCAAGGCTCTTGTTATCCCATCCGTCAACCCTCTTGTCCTTCTTGCCATTCCTGGTGCTACACGATCACCCGCTACGTCGCGTTGCGCTGATGTCGACGAACTGAACTCTGTTTATGGGTCTTCTCCCGCTATTAAAAGCTTGGAAGGTCAATCACGGTCATTTTCTCTTGGATTGAGAGGAAGGGTGCAGATGACGATGCAGCCGCCAGGAAAGTTTGGAAGCGTGCCCGCTCTTACGAACGGTCCAGGGAGTTCGAACTGCTCGACTCCTCGCGGTGTTATTCATAAAACAGTGCACGTGGGGGTGCGACGATGTCGGTGGCAGACATGATGTTCTGCGGGAGATTTTCTGCGGCGCCTTCAGTTCTCCTCGTTCTCACCGTGATTTGGCTTAGTCGCTCGTAACTCAGGAGGAGTCAAGAGTCCTGTGATTTCTACCCTTTTTGACCCAGCCTTTCACTCTGTTCTGGATCCGGATCTCTTTCAACCTTCCAACAACGAACGTTTCTCAGGCTCTTATCACCTCTTCAGTCAAAGCTCTTGTCCATCATTTCCTTTTCTAGCGCTGGTGCTAGGTTCTACATAGGTCACGAGACGCGTTGTCGTTGTGCTCACGCCGAGGAAATGCAGCTCTGAGCTTGGATCTTCTCCCGCGATGAACTCTATGGACTCCTGGAACTCCTGGAAGATCGGTCTTGACGCTTGACGCGTGACGGGTGCAGATGACGATGATGCAGTCGGCAGGGACCGCACTTACGAACGGTCCAGGGCGTTCAAACTGCTCGACTTCGACTCCGCGCGGTTTTATTCTATTCATTGGATGGTGGGTTTTGATGCGACGACGTCGGTGCCGGATATCGTTCGTGCATCCATCTCAAGGCTTTCAGTTCTCCCCGCTCTCCTCGTTCTCACCGTGATTTGGCTTGGTCGCTCGTGACTCAGTACTCAAATCCGAGGCCTTAAATTGAACCCGATTTGAACCCGATTCGAAACCGATTTGAACCAGGCTTTCGCTCTGTTCTGCATCTGGATCCGGATCTCTTTCGACTTTCGATTTCAAGGCTCTTTCAACTTTCGATTCAAGTCTAAGGCTCTTGATACCCCTTCAGTCCACGCTCTTTTTCGTCTTCCCATTCCTGGTACTATGTAAGTCGGAAGGTACGTTGCGTTGTCGTTGTGCTCAGTGCTCACGCCGAGGAAGTGCAGCTCTGAGCTTGGGTCTTCTCCCGTTATGAACTCCTGGAACTCCTGGAAGGTCGGCCTTGGAAGCTTGACGTGTGATGGGTGACGATGACGCCAGTGCAGTCGGCAGGGAAACATGAACATGCAAGCGTGCCCGCACTTGCGAACGAACGGACGGTCCAGGGCGTTCGAAGTTCGAAGTTCGCGCTGCTTGACTTCGACTCCTCGTGGTCCTCCTGTTCATTGGATGGTGGGATATGTGATGTTCGTGCCGGATATCGTTCGTGCATCCATCTCAAGGCTTTCGTTTTCTCGTTCTCACCGTGATTTAGCTTGGTCGCTCTGAGTCGTAACTCAGGAGGAGTCAAGAGTCCTGTGATCTCTACTCTTTTTGGCCCAGCCTTTCACTCTGTTTAAATTCTGGATCTGGATCTCTTTCGATTTTCGATTCAAGTCTAAGGCTCTTGATACCCCTTCGGTCCACGCTCTTGTTCGTCTTACCATTCCTGGTGCTGGTGCCAGGTTCTACGTCACGAGACGCGTTGTCGTTGTGCTCAGTGCTCACGCCGAGGAAGTGCAGCTCTGAGCTTGGGTCTTCTCCCGCTATTAACGCTTGGAAGGTCGGTCTTGACGGGTGCAGGCTAAGATGATGCAGTCGGCAGGGAAACTTGCACTGAGCGTGCCCGCTCTTACGAACGAACGGTCCAGGGCTGCTCGACTCCTCGCGGTCCTCCTGTTTATTGGATGGTGGGATACTTATGTGATGATATGATGTCGGTAGCGGATACTTATCGTTCGTACATCCATCTCAAGGCTTTCGTTTTCTCCTCGTTCTCACCGTGATTTGGCTTAGTCGCTCTGAGTCGTAACTCAGGAGGAGCCAAGAGTCCTGTGATTTCTACTCTCTGATTCTGCTTCATATTCGTCTCTCTTTCAACCTTCCTTCCAACAACGAACCTTTCTCATGCTCTTGTTACCCCTTCAGTTAAGGCTCTTGTTCGTCTTCCCATTCCTGGTGCTGGTGCTAGGTTCTACGTCACGAGACGCGTTGTCATTGTGCTCAGTGCTCACGCCGAGGAAATGCAGCTCTGATCTTGGGTCTTCTCTCGCTATGAACTCCTGGAAGGGTGCAGATGACGATGATGCAGTCCCCAGGGAAACATGAACATGCAAGCGTGCCTGCACTTACCAATGAGCGTTCGAAGTTCGAGCTGCTCGACTCTTCGCGGTCTTATTCATTAGACAGTGGGGGTGCGACGATGTCGGTGGCGGACATCATTTTCTGCGAGAGATTTTCGGGCTGGCGCTTTCGTTTAGTCTCGTTCTCACCGTGATTTGGCTTAGTCGCTCTGAGTCGTAACTCAGGAGGAGCCAAGAGTCCTGTGATTTCTACTCTCTGATTCTGCTTCATATTCGTCTCTCTTTCAACCTTCCTTCCAACAACGAACCTTTCTCATGCTCTTGTTACCCCTTCAGTTAAGGCTCTTGTTCGTCTTCCCATTCCTGGTGCTGGTGCTAGGTTCTACGTCACGAGACGCGTTGTCGTTGTGCTCAGTGCTCACGCCGAGGAAGTGCAGCTCTGAGCTTGGGTCTTCTCCCGCTATTAACGCTTGGAAGGTCGGTCTTGACGGGTGCAGATGACGATGATGCAGTCGGCAGGGAAACTTGGAAGCATCCCCGCTCTTACGAAGGAGCGTTCGAAGTTCGAACTGCTCGACTCCTTGCGGTCTTATTCTATTCATTGGATGGTAGGATATGATGATATGATGTTGGTGTCGGATATCGTTCGTTCGTACATCCATCTCAAGGCTTTCGTTTTCTCCTCGTTTTCACCGTGGCTATGGCTGCTCTGACTCTGACTTGACGTTCGTAACTCGGTACCCAGTACTCAGTACTCAAATTCAAATCCGAGGCCTTATTATAAATTTTAACCCGATTCGAACTAGGCTTTCACTCTGTTCTGCATTCGGATCTGGATGTCTTTCAACTTTCGATTCAAGTCTAAGGCTCTTTCAACCTTCAGTCCACGCTCTTGATACCCCTTCAGTCCACGCTCTTGTTCGTCTTCCCATTCCTGGTACTACGTAAGTCACAAGCCTGAGGTACGTTGCGTTGTCGTTGTGCTGCTATCGAGGAACTTAGCATTGGATCTTCTCCCGCTATTAACGCTCGGAGGGTCGATCCTTTTCGCTTACGTAGAAAAGCCTCCATCAACAACGAACCCCTCACGCGTCTTTAGTCTAAGATCAGGCCCTTCTTACCCCTTCAGTCGACGCGCTTGTTCTTCTTGCCATTCCTGGTGCTATGTAGATACTAGGTTGGTTCTTGGTTCTTGGTCTGCGTTGCGTTGCGCTGATGTCGAGAAAGATTCCGAGTACGAGTCTTCGAGCGCTATTATTATAAAGCTTGGAAGGCCGGTCATTTTTTTTCTTTTAATGGGAAGAATGTTATGTGGATCACGATGTGGTGCACTTACCGACGAGCGTTCGGACTGTTTGCGGTCTTATTCATTGTACTGTGGTGTATGTGGTATGTCAATGCCATGATGCGACGATGTCTGAATCGGTGGCGGACATACATACTTTTCTGAATCTCTGGGCGAGCGTACTCGCTACTCGTTTTCATCGTCGCTGTCTCTGACGCTCGTAACTCGCGTCAGTGCACAAAATCTCTACGTTACTTGATCTGGACCAGACTTTGACTCTATACGAGATCCGCATCCGTCTCTCTGTCTCCCTTCAATTCATCTATGTATTCACCAGCGTTACAGTATCCTTCGATCAGGACCTTGTTTCCCTTTGTAATCAATGTCCTTGTCCCTTGCGTGTTATACACTTCGTAATTTAAACTCAACAGGTACGTCGTGTTGCGCTGATGTCGGAGAGCTGAACTCTGATTCAGATTACAGGTCTTCTTCCGCTACTAAAATGCTTGGAAGGTCGGTCTTGCTTTCTGGAAGTGGGATGGATATGATAATGGAGTCGGGAGCCTGGGACACTTACGCTTGAAGGCCTAAACCTATTACTGCGACTAGTTAGCGGCCTTGGCCTTCAACTGCTTTATCCCCCGGAGACCTGATTGATCTTCCCCTACGTGCTCGCGGTTTTCTTCGCAGGGCGGTGACGCCATTTTAACTGGCGCCTTCGTTTCTTCTCGTTCTCAGTTGCACTTCTCACCATACCCGCGCCAATGCCCTTGTTACTCGTCTTCCTGCCGTCGGTGTCCCTGCTTCGGTCGACTCTCTTGTCCTATTCTCTTTTCAGGGTAAGTAGTGGTTACCGGTGCTTTATCCGTCGTGACTCGTTGGCGACCTGGGCTCTGAGCTTCTGGGCAAACGATGATGGAATCGCTAAGGAAGCTCGAAGGCCCAAACGCCACCGCTAGTCGATACCTTACCCTGTGTTTGTCTCCCGCATTGGCTATCGTTTACTGCTTCTTCCCGATACGGTACCTGAACACACTTCGAGCCTTGAGATTGATTAATATTCCGAATTATGCTCCCGCGATGTCGGTGGCGGACTTTTTCTTTCTTCCTTTTATTCTTCTCTGGATCAATATTGCCGCTCTCGTTCTCTCCATAAGTACTCTGGCTCTGACGCTTGCAATTCTGTATTGGTATTGACAGATTTGACCGGAGGATTCCTACTCTGTGGATCATTAATCATCCTTTGACTCTATTCCATATTCCTCTCTCTTTCCTCTCTCTGATTCATCCACAAAGAAGAATAAAAGGGAACAGCGTCTTTCAGAGTTATTTCTGCTGTTGTTGCTCTTTCCGTCGACACTTTTGTCCTTATTCCGGTTTCAGGTCCAGGGCTCAAGCCCCTGATTGCGCCTTACCCCTCTTGGACCCGTGTCGAGGAACTAACCTGTGGGCTTCTCCTGACCGGGTATTTTTCTGGAAAGCCTCTAAAGGGATGATGATGGCGTCGGTAGGGAGTCCTAAGCCTAAGCATAAATACTACTCCTAGTACTGATCCTACTCGATGGCTTTAGACCGGCGATGACTCGACCTTTTCGCTCTGTTAGTCTTTCACTTTCTCACTCGTTACAGTTTCAGGATCCAGTTGCAGGTTGCTCATTTCGTCTTATCTCCGACCTGGGTGCTGGAGCTGGATTCTAGGTGCTGGACGGTGCCACATATATAGATTTTGAACTACCCGTCGTTGTTGTCGTTGTCGGCGTGTTGCCGCTGCGCTCATGAGGCGGACCTCACCTCTGATCGCGAACTCTGGTCCTTGTGGAGGTGCTGATGCCCACTGTAGACAGCGCGGCTTCGTTAGCCTCGATGCCGTGCAGCCGTGCGTTACATACACTTCTCTGTCTGTCTTCTTCTTGTGAACGTGGATGTCAGTGCGTCGATATCGACGCCCTATCACCATCCAGATGTTCTTGCGTCAACTTTATTCTTGGGTTGTGCCCGTGCCCACGGCGCTCTCCGAGTCTCCATGCCCCGTGCCCGCCAACCCTGTTTGAAAATTGCGCCCACAACAACGAATCTCTGGTTTCTAGGACGTTTTGGTCTTCTGAAGATGTTTATGAGCGATGTGCGATATATCAATATTTCCTCAGAAATACGTGTGCTCTCTTCATGGGCAGTGTATGGCCTTGAGGGTTCACATTTTAACTTGTAATACGAACTTGCGACGCCCAAAAGTTAACTTGCGCAAACTTGTCGGTGTACAAGTTAATTTGTCCCAGTTAACTTGCAAGTTTGCAAGCTCACTTGGCTGTCAAACTTGCGTTTACGAACTTGTATAGCTTGGCACACTTGTGAAACTTCTGAGATCATGAGGCATCAATATGTCCTTCTACCACTGGTATAACACTTACCATGCCTTGTCGGACATACCTACATGTAATCACGTGTTTGACTAGTTCGCGTGCACAATCGCCAACGGGTAGCTGGCCGTTTGCCTCTGTACCACAAGCATCACAAGTAAGGACTCGGATACTGTAGATGATGCCTCCGCGGACACAGTAGTCAAAGACCATCGTATTTATCAGAAGCGCTAGCTCATCAATGTATTGCCTGCCTCCTACTAAGTACCTTGACCGATGCTGAGCTTTCCACTACTGGTGCCCACTAAAGCATCACTTTTAGCATGCCAATAGCGATGACTTGGGCGTCCCCAGTATCCAAGTACAGCGAGACTTTCATAGCGACTAGATATATACTGGATGATCACATTTACTTCGACAGACTAGGCTACCTTAGTTAACTTGCAAGTCAGCATGCGTGCTTTACAAGCTCGCTTGAGAAACTTGGCCCTACAAGTTTGCTCAAGTTTGCATTACTGCAGTCATACAAGTTTGACACAAGCACACGCAAGTGAATCATACACCATGTCATAAGTTGATCAGTGTGCTGAATGTAGCAGCGGAAAAGGTATTTCAGACACATGCTGACCGGGAAAACTAGAGTGAAGAGAACGTTAAGAGATCGAGATAACAAAAGGCTAGTGTTTCGCCATGGTCGAAAGAGGTCATAATGAATTCGGGACTCCACTCAGATATAACCCGTACGCGTGAAGTTTACCGCTCTGTTTGACCTCAACGGGAGGGTTATATCATCGATGGAAGTCCCAAGTTGGTCCCAAGGATTCCATCTTTGCAATGGCCCGTATCGCCATGCTGGACATCTATAGCCCGTCTAGACAAATCAAATCTCCGAGGGTAGGTTCCAGCTACAGCGCTAGCTCGAGAAATCATTACGCAAGAGTGTACGCAGTGGAGGTTTAAGCCCGCTATAACCGAGACTAAGTGATCGACGAGCGAGTCGGAGCAGGAGTAACAAAGATTCGTAGTTGAGATACGCGTCAACACGGGAAGAGGGAGAATAACGATGTAGGGCACACCAGGTGTGATACTTATGGGTGTCATCGCTGGTGAGCTACATGGTTATCGAGGATTATAGGAGCACAAGTGCGCCACAAGTGAGAGGTACGCAAGTGCCACAAGTTTGTTCCATTAAGTCATGCCCGATTTGGCAGGCAAGTCAAGTTACAAGTTCGCCACAAGTTAAATTGCGCTGGCTCCACGCTGTGTCCACTCGCACAATGATCAACGCCCAGTTCCAATCTCTCGCCAAATCTGTAAGTAAACCATAGATATCAACACAGGTAGCAGCAACAATACATAAAAATATATGAGTACGAGTAACGCTGGCTAAGAAGAGAGGTTATTACACACATGAGCTTCTCTTCCTTTGCCCTGTATGCATCAAAGTCGCATATATCTCTTCGTTGTCTTACACCTTCCGCGGTGGTATGAACTTCCCGCCCGAACTCCCAAACGTCCCCATCGACGTTGCCATATACCCATTCGTCAGGGACTTCGCCTCTGTCCTGCGCCGCTCCCTCTCGAGTGGGGTACCTCGACTGAGGATCTTCTTCTCCTCTTCCGTGAAACCGAGTCCGAGCTTGGAAGGAATAGAGCCCATATCGATATGAAGGACTGTGTTTATAGGAGTGTGTGAGGTGTTTATGGTGGTGAAGGTTAATGACACCGCAGACGAGTGATCTCAGAGGGATGAGGATTGTGCTGGGCAATGAGCAAGTGGCTTGTACGAGGAAGCCAGATATAACACTTCGGCTCGCACGGAATGGTATTAAAAGAACAGCCTTTTATAGAATTGGACAGCATGAGGAATCTTTTCAAGGATTCGTGTCATTTCATTGTGTCATACAATGAATCACACTCAGTCAGCCGAGCAGGCGTTTGAATCTACACCGCCCGCAATTGGTGGGAAGGAGACCGAATATAATTTTTCTCTCACACAGGGCGCCTTCGAAGCTGTGGTGGCGACAAGCCGGTGATGTGCACGTGCAACTCTGAACCTTTCCACAATACATCCTCCAATTCGCTCTAATTTCTACAACCAAAGACACATCACGAAGCGCATACAACTCTAAGTTCAAATTCCATCTCTAATCATCTCCGAAAAAAATTCAACAAAATCACCCACGTATACAACGAATCGTCCACAATCCCCCTTCAAAGCACGAAGCTCTCCAAATGAGCCTGTATATCCATCAAACGCGCCTTCGTCTCATTCAACTCCTCCCTCCTCTTCGCAATGGCCGGATCCTCACTCAACAGCGCCTCCATCTTCTCCTTCGATCCGACGTCGAGGACACCCAAGAGCGCGGCGTGAAGACCGTCTGCGAAAGGCTGATTCATGGAGTGCTCGATCGTGAGGGGAACTTGGTCGATGATTCTCTGCGAGAGGGAGAATGATACGATCAGGAGCATGAAAAGGTAAGTAAAGAAATTACGGGTGATGGTAACGCACCTTGTATGCGACCTGGAAATGGGCGCGTACGCCCGCCATGACCTTCAGTTCCTCTTCGTACTCGTCGGCGGGGTAAAGACGATGAAAATCGGCAGCAGTGATTCCGTGATATCCGAGTGTCGCCAAAGCTTGCAGTGCTTGAGTTTGATGCGTTTCTACGGATTTGGAGATTCCCCGCTTTCCAGTTGGAGCAGGCATTGAGGCAGAAGGTTGTTGTCCGAACCCTCCGAACCCTCCGAATTGAGAAGGCATTGATAGAAAATGCGGTTGGGGAGATGGCTGTTGGGAAGCAGGTTCTGATGATGGGGTAACTGCCCTCGATGGCAAGTCGGCCTCGGAAAACCCGGGTTCGTGGCGTTTCGACTTGTATATCCCGAGCCATTTAGACTTGGCCGCTGAGAAGTAATGGTTATTCTGGCTCCAGAGCGGGTCTCGCTCGCGCGCAAGTGCTTTTTCGATCTCTTTCGACGCACTCGCCCATATCTCCGCCAGATTTTCATGAGCGAGTTGACTGTGCGACAAAACATAAGTTAAACAATCAAGTATGGTAAGGAGGGAGAGTCAACTGACGCGACAAGGCTCTCAAATTGCGTGAGTTGCTGGAAGTGATCCATAACCAAGTTGTCGACCATGTTCGTGAGCGTCATGTACGCGGACTGGAAGCAGGTACGAGTGGGTACGTCCCATAACTTGATCGAAGAGTCCAGCATCTCCTTCGTAGCCTCAAAGGGAATGTGACCTGGAAGCTCCCAGCCGATATGTCTTGGAAGCGTCAGTACCATGTCGGTCCGCATTCGGGAAACACATACTTCTTCAAGATATATCGAACCTCCGAAAGGTCGAGTGGTTGCAAGAGTGGGTCTGGGTCGCCGTCTTCATCGCCAGGATACGAGGGACGAGAGCGCAAAGCGCGGTCATGGTACGGCCTAAAATCCGGAGCCGTACCACGTATTTTACGACGAAGGACGCCATAGTTCGCTTGATTGCGCTGTATGAAGTCTCTGGTCATATCACCTCGGCCATAAACCATCATAGAGAGTTCGGAGGTGAATTTGGAAACTTTGAGAATGACAGTCGTAGTCGCGTTGTCGGTCTCGGGAGCGGCAGGAAGGGCGGCGATATCGGCAATGCATTCGGAGAGGAGGGAACTGATTTCCTCGCGAATCCTCGGGAGTCTGGTTGTGGAGATGGTTTCAGTTCTGTAAATGATTCGATTTAGACGAATACGCACGCTTCTTCCAAGAGGCGCATCAGGAGTTGGGATACGTCAGAAACGAGGTTCGCGACCCCGAGCCTGCGACGTCCGGCTGGACCGAGCTCGCTCCACGGAGTGTTCGAAGCAAAGTAGGCATTCGATATCTCTTCACCTTGCGCACGAGTAATCGATTGGGCGCGTTCACCGTCATCGGGAAGACGAAGGCAATAATAACCGTGATGCAACGGATGAGCTTTGCCCGATATCACGTCCTTCCACCGCTGACGAGCTCCCAAATCGCCCGCTTGAATCTTGTCGGGTTTTGTAAGAACACCTGTTCAGATAAATAGTAGCGCAGGATAGCCAAGCAAAACATCAGCATCAACCTGTATCCAAGCGAAAGGTTCTATTTACCAACAGTACGCTTGCCTTCGGGATCAGCCTCTCTGGCCAAGCGGAACGCCAACTGGTTCTCCATCTCGTCTATAAAGGCAGCGATGTGAGATGAAGCTTTGAACTGCGTAGACCGTTGTCATCTTACCTGTGAGGGGCATGGTGACGAGGATTATGGCGGAGTCATCCTCGATGGCAGAGATGGTGAGATTCTCGACTAGGTCGACTATTCCGACGTCCATATTCTGCACTAGACCTATATGAACGAGCAGAGCGAGTTTGAATAATAGCACTATAGCTCAGAGTGATATTCGACTGACCCGGCAGATCCACAAAAGAAATGTCTGTCGCATCGGGATCGTTGATATCGACGCAGACGAAATTCTTCGAGAACTGAAGCATACTTCTACCATCTTTCGGAAAATTCTTCTGGATATCCTTGACTTGATCTTCGGAGAGATTCTGACAGTCCGTCAACGTGCGGTGAAGGGATAAAATGGCTACCTGTGCTCTGCGAATCCAGAGCTCGACTTGTCCACGGTCTGTGAGAACAGGACTGAACGTGTGCTGGGTGACGCTCATCTTCACACCGGCGTCGTCATACTCATAGCGCAAAGAAATCTGACAGGACCAAGTGGTTGCAGAACTTGACATGGTGCATTCCATTGGGCATCTGTATCGGCATTAAACATCAATTCATTTGAACGCTCGAGTAATAAGCAAAGCCTACATACCGCGTGCAAGTACCACTGTCTCTGGGAACGGTGATCTACGAGACCGTATCGTCAGAAGAGGACTCAAGAAGTTAGCGAGTAAATGCGCACCCCAGTTACGGCCTCGACAACGGAGCTCTTGCCAGCTAATGGAACCATTAAACGGATGACACAGCTTGCGCAATGAGATCACTGTACCAGACTGTATTCCAATAACGGCGATGCGTGGAATTTTGATGAGTTGATGTGCGCTGTCACCAAAGGATAGTGTCGGTGAACAGTTCAAAGAAGTATTATAATCATGACACACCCTTTCATACGAAGACCTGTTATGAGCTGCATGAGCTCTCTACGCCTCACAGCATACTCCGTCGCAGCAATATCGCGATGCACCTCTGGGGTCGGTTCAGGGGAAGCATCGGAGAACGAGTTTCGGGAGGAGTCAGAGATGATAGGGTCGCTTCGTCGCTCCGTCTATTGGAGAGATAAATACATAAATAATGATAAGAATGTTGGAAGACTCACTTCATTGCTCTTCGATCTAAGACAGACAACGAGTCAGCGTGAAAGCTAATATTTCGAAGGGACGCATACTGACCCTCCGAGAAAGAGTCCAAATCCACGTCGTTTGTTGCGCTCGGTCATGGTGTGAAGAGATGGTGGAAGGATGCTAATCCAGCTGTAGTGCAGAGTATAAAGAGTCGAGACAGCGATTGGCAACGTGTATGCATAAATCCCAGGGAACGCCACAAAAAAGCACATATGAGGCAATATCTTATGCATGACCAGAACATTGCCTGAACCATACGGCCTTGAACGAAGGAATCCGTGTTTATGTGGCGGCCTCGCATCAAAACGCACAGTAAGCGTGTCTGTTGGTCTTTGAGCGGAGTGACAAACGCGTTCTCGGAGCGAACCGCGACCTCCACGTGGAAGAGAAAAGTTTTGGAAGTTCCCACGCTTGCCCGTTCTTGACGAGTACTCTCACTTTGACGGCGACGACCAGGCATAGCGATGCCGAAGATATCTGCTGTAGCTCACCCTTCGCTCTTACTGCCGCCATCCTCCATCACCTGCGTAATCACGGGCGTCGCCTACTTGTTCATTGTGCTCCTTACTGAATTCGGGTGTCGAGCACGAAACCAGACTCCTTACTTGCAACTGAGTCACCTTGACAAGCACGTACTAACATCTCATCTCTGGCCGTTTTGTATGAATATTATATCGATTCACTAGACGAGTCTGAGGGGTGTTTCGGAACTTGGAAGGGTTGATTGTATATCTTTGCCAAGGCTCGAATTGCTTGTGTGATGTCTCCTGGACAAAGCATCTGTTTCGCAATTCTAGGCATGTCTACTATGTTCGAATTCTTGGGTGTGGCCAAAGTCTACACAGCATTAATCTCCAGAGCGGCCGAGAGGCTGACTCTCCAAATGTACCCAAATGTACCGGCCAGCATGTTCTCGTCTTTGTCAGGTACATCCTGAATGGTGCGCTGTCTTCGGGCGATTTTCTTGGCGAAGCGGAACACTTGTCTTGAACATTCTCTCGACTCTGCTTTGAACCCCTGTCACCGACCCAACTGGTGGAGATGTCTCATTTCCAAGTCGGTCGAGCCCATACGCATCCGCAGCATAGCCTCTCGGCTTTCCATATTTGTCCAACTCTATGTTTTGTGGGCTCTTGGAAGTCGTGCTTTAACTTCACCCCTATCCTCCCCTATCTTTCGGACTTCATTGTGGCGTACTACATGATCTGGGACTACGTCACTCTAGCGTGAACTAATCATCCCATCCTGCTCATTATCTTATATAAGGTCGTTCGTATATCTCGTGAGTACACTAACTCTCGGCGTTCACTTTTGTCGCCTTACACATCACATCGACATTTACCGAGATGTCGTCCTCAGTTCTCGGTGTCATATATGAGGAGCCAACGCTCCCTGTTCTCCTCACGCTCAGCTCCTTTCTATATCTACTCCAAGTCTCGAGATACATAGCAGATGCCCTTCTCTCTGCAGGTCTTCTCGGGGAGATCGCTCTCGGTGTAATTTACGGCTCTCCACTTTCGGGAATATTGGAGCATAGCTGGGAGGAGACATGGTTGGTGGTCGGATATTGGGGCTTGGTACTCATTGTCTTCGAAGGTCCGTGACCCATCATTTCACTACCTTTTCTAGTCGACTGAAAACACTGCTACGCTCATGACACAGGGGGGTTAGACTTTGATGCACGACTATTTCTATCTTGTCTACCACTCGCCACCATCGCTGCGTTTACCGGAGTACTGCTTCCAATGGCACTCTCTTTTGCGGTTCTGTCCGGTGTATTCAAATACTCAGCATTGCATGCATTTTCATGTGTATGTCCCTCTTACTGCGTCTTGATGTCGGCTGTCGAACTGAACAGACTTGTAGGGAGCCGCGCTAGCGTCTGACTCTCTCGGGACGACATTCTCCATCCTTCGTGCCCAGTCAGACAGTTTCGACGTTATGTCCACTCGGATCGGCAGCGTCATTATGGGCGCGGCTCTCGTTGACGATGTCATCGCCCTCGTCTTGCTCTCGTACGTCCGCTGTTTGTCATATATCTTCTAGCGCGTCGTCGATATATGCATTTGGTACTAATTTAAAGTGGAAACATGTACAGAGTCATAGATGGGCTTGGCCATGACATTACCACGAGTCTCGGCTGGACGATCGGACGCCCCATAGTCGCGAGTGTTGCTCTGGCAGTCCTTGGTCCAGCCGTTACTTACCTTTTCGCTCGACCCCTATATAGGCGGTTCATAGAGAAACACATCATACGGCTAGGTGGAAATACGGCCCTGTCGCTTGGGCTATGTGTCCTGTCTGCACATTTAGCCATGTACGTACACTTTTCTCTATCCCGATGGCTCTTCTTATAATGATATTGGCTCCTCCTGCAGTGCATATTATGCAGGCTCGACGGTATTACTCGGTTCCTTCCTTTCGGGCGTGATGCTTTCAGTATTACCGAGTGATCCTGAGAGTGAATCATATCGTAGCATCTTCCACAGGATGGTCGGGCCCGTTCACAAGCACGTGAGCAGTTCATTTGCAATACTTTTCCTCGCGTTGACCGTACCATCTTTTTCATCCTTCGGATTACAGATATTTTCGCCTCTATTCTTCGCCTCAATCGGGTATTCGTACGTTGTTTGAACTCTATTACACAACTGCACTTCACATGGCGATATTGAACCTGATTTATCTCTTCCTCTAGAATACCATTTTTAGATCTTTTCACCATCACTCGTTTCTGGCAAGGACTCGTCTTTGCAATTTTCATGACTATAGGCAAACTCGTCGTAGGATTTTGGATCCCTATTGCTGAAATACGCGTCCGCCGCAGGTCTAGCTCGGTATTTACAAAGACGGACTCTGTCGGCTCCCAAGACGTCAGCTTGACGGAGAAGGGTGCGGACAAGACCTCGAGGATTGTGGCGGGAAGATGGACCATAGAATGGCCCACTAAGTCGTCCATTGCGCCAGCGATGATGCTTTCTACTGCTATGGTGGCGAGAGGAGAAATAGGGTTTGTCCTACTCATCTTCACATCACTGTTACACAGGGTTTCTTCTCTGCTGATTCATCACGTCTCGCAGAATCCTCATCCTTCAAGTTGGATATGCTTCCTCCCTCGTACCCACCGGTTTGACTGTTATATCAGAGGACGTATACCTCATTGGCATATGGGCCGTTCTAATCTGCACTATAATCGGTCCGATCACATTTTCATCCGTTATTCGGCGCTCAGTCAGCACGGACGACCGAAGGGAAGTGCTGATTAGAAGTCGATGGGGCCAGGGGATTGGATACGAGCATTCTGGAGAAGACGTAGATAATCACGGTGTGACAGAGGCGCATCGAGGAGGAGATATGACGGATGTGGTATGAACAGCTCCCGTATACTTTGTCTTTATGTTGCGAGAATGTAATATTGAAGTCCCTATAACGCGGCCATTTGATACGCTAGGGACAGGAGTTCAGCTCTTTAAGATAAGCTGTGGCAAGATGGATTAATTTGTGGAGAACGCCCGATGTTGAAATGGACATACGGTTTTGATGTGCGACTTTTTCTTCTTGCTGTTACGATCTGAGCACTACCTAGGTGGGATCATTTGGAATGATTAGCAGTCATTCACGGAGCCCGATCTCATACAGGTTTCCCTTTCATATATTCGCATGTGATACTAGCATTGATCCTGATACACTTCAGCGGTATGCATAGCAATGTGTGACAGTCAGCGGGAGTTCTCGGTTGGCGTATAAAATAGCTAGTTTTCGAGAGTGGTGAGGCCACCGCCACCCAATCATAAAGCCTTCGACTTCGGCGCTACTGCGAGCTCCTGCCACAAATGACCTGAATTTTCCTTGCGCTTTGGGGAAACCTGCTACCGCAGAGTGCCAAGCTATGATTTATTCATTTTTATCGTTCGCCGTCCTGAGTATGCCGAAGCGACACCCTCACCAAGTACTTACTCCAAAGTCCATGTGCTCACGCTGGTTATACATAAATCGTTTGTAAGGGCAAACTCGTTTCATGAGTGCTTTATTCTATCTCAGTCTTACATACATGGCTGTTGAAACGACTGTGTTCGAACAGCTGATCAACAACGATGTTCTAGGCTTGATCTGCATATCCCAAAAGGAATAATTCCCCGCAGGCACAAGAAGGTATCTCCGATCTTCATGTTTCGGTTGTTTGTATAAAAGATGTAGAGGATTGATGAGTATTCTGCAACAACAGATACTCCTCATCCGCGTCACGTTGATTCTGCACCCACATACTTGTCTTACTCGATGCTTGCACTCTCGATTGTCCTCTTGGCGCTGACTTTCACAGCCCACGCATCGCCAGCACCGTCTACCATTCTTAGTCGTCAATCGCTATGTGCCAATGACACAGAAATTCATGACTTTACTCTTGCTGCCACAGATCCCTCCACTGGAGCATCTCAGCCGGTGGCGGTCGATTTTACGGCCATACTCGCAGTATGTTTGAAGCTACGCACATGGAGCACTCGTACTAACTACCCATATACTACTGAAATTCAGACAACTAGCTTTATGACAGGAGCACCGTTCAACAGTAACTTCACCTTAACTGATACATTTCTCTTCACTGGTGCATTTCCGACGGCACAACTCGGAGCGGAAGCAACGGCTGGTAATCCTATCACCTTCGAAGCCTTCTCGCTCGGCGCACCTCCAGCCAGGGCCCTTTGGAACATATTTCTCCGTGGTACGCAATCACGCCAAAATTCGTTGTATATACACCGCTTTGCTAAATGATGATTGTCTTGTGCATAGGCTAGGTCACCACCCCTTCTCGGTGTCAATGCGGATGCAACGGACTTTTCGTTATGTCAGAGTTCGACTAGTCAGCTGGAGATTGTCGTTTTCCAGGCAGAGGAAGGCTCTACCATATATGATTTCAGTACATGTGTCAGTATTAGTCTCTCCATTGAGGAGTAGTCTGCGTTACTGGAGCGCCTCCACATCAACACCGAACCAAATGATGAAGCATGTAGTTTTCCACGACCATATGTACGTCGTCTACCTTGGGCTAATTACTCTATTCCCGATCGTACTATCCGATGTCATCTTGATGTCATCATTCTCTGCCAGCGTAGACGAAGATATGTGTTTTTTGTTATGCAACACCATAGAGCCTGTCCCTTGGTCCCCTTATTTTACAGTCGGCGGTATCAGAGCTGTTGAGATAAAATTTGGATAAAATATCTTCAGAAAATAGAGAATGATGTGCGCATGGTGCGTTATATGAATGCCCATTGGTCATATACATCCGCCTCTCTAGCTCTTTGTTTCATGTGTGATCAGCCCGGAATCGCGGTGACTACGCTCCAGTGGTAAAGGTGACGAGACTTTTGCTTGTTTTCTGCCTGAATAGTCGATCTTCACATACTCATCAGCACGGTTGTGTTGAGCTGATTCGTGCCTAACACATCTGTATTTATATATCGTTGCCTGTATATTTCCTCTTCACCGAACGATATCCTTAATGAAACTATTTTACGCATGAGCTAGACCAATATTGACGAAGAATCCCCCTACGTCAAAGACCAAGATCTGATTACAAACCGGAGCGATCGAACCAAGCACATATCACGACATATACATACGAGTTGCAGCTCAAACCGAGAACATGTGTGGCTCTGGAACCCTGTACGAAATCTAACTACCGGTCACAGAGCGAACCGCTCCAACCGACGCTGAATATCTATCAAACGTGCCTTTGACTGAGCCAGATCCGCCCTCCTCCTTGCTATGATTGGATCCTCGCTCAGAAGTGCCTCCATCTTCTCAGCAGAGCCGATGTCGAGAACACCTAAGAGTGCTGCGTGAAGACCGTCGGCGAAAGGTTGATTCATGGAATGCTCGATCGTGAGGGGAACCTGGTCAATAATCCTCTACGAAAGTGATAGTAGAGTAATGAATTAATTGAAAGGAGACGATGTATGGGAGAACAAACCTTGTATGCCACCTGGAAATGAGCACGAACGTCTGCTATAACTCCAAGTTCTTCATCATATTTATCGGCAGGGAAAAGTCGATGAAAGTCTGTAGCGCAGAGCCCGTCGAATCCGAGTGCAGCCAAAGCTTCCAGAGCCCGGGTCTGATGAGTCTGCACTGAGTTGGGAGACGGTGAAGATCTCATCTGGAACGGGAGGGGTGTAGACGCGTCGGGGTCGTCCGGGGCGGTCCCAGGCGCATGACGTTCGGTCTTGTATATTCCGAGCCACTTCGACCTCGATGACAAGAAGTACTCGTCGTTCTGCGTCCAAAGCGGCTCTCGCTCTCGTTGAAGGGTGTGGTCTACTTCAGAAGATGCCTTTTCCCAGATCTCGTCGAGCTTCGATTGGATGATATCGCTAATATATTATAAACATCATTAAGTGGAGATGAAGCGACGCGGAATCAGATATAAAGTACCACTTACCGAACGGTGCTCTCGAACAATGTCAGTTGCCGAAAATGCCCCCGGACTAATTCATCAACCGTTGCGGCGAGTGTCATGAATGCAGATTCAAGGCAAGTCTGGGTAGGCTCCGACCACAGTTTGAGAGACGAGTCCAACATTTCCTTTGTGGCTTCAAAGGGAATATGCCCAGGAAGCTCCCAACCAATATGTCTTTGAAGCATAAGTATACAGCTCGTGCCACGATAAACCACCTGTACAAAATGGACATACTTTTTCAAAATACGACGAACCTCTCCCAGATCCAAAGGGTCCACAAGCGGATCGGGGTCACCGTCCTCGTCTCCGGGATACGCAGGACGACCGGGCCGCATCAAGCGGTCGTCGAATGGCCTAAGATCAGGCGCAGTACCATATAGTTTACGACGAAGAACGCCATAGCTGCCTTGATTACGCTGTATGAGATCCTTTCTGACATCACCTCGACCGTAAACCATTCGCGATAGTTCCGACGTAAATTTCGAGACTTTGAGAATTACAGTCGCAACAGCGTTATCGGTCTCTGGCACAATAGGAAGGGCTGTCAGATTGGCGTTGCAGTCAGAGAGGAGGCACGCGATGTCCTTGCGAAGTTTTGGAAGTCTGTCCAGAGAATAATGAGACACATTGTCGTGAGACAAAGGATGTTCAAAAACCGTAAGGCTTACGCTTTCTCTAGGACGTGCATGAGAAGTCGTGATAAGTCAGAGACCAAGTTCGAAACACCAAGTCGTTGACGATGATTAGTGTCTAGTTCATTCCATGGAGCATCAGAAGCAAAGTACGCAGTGGCAATCTCTTCGCCCTGTGCACGGGTGATGGTGCGCTCGCGTTCTCCATCGCTGGGGAGACGAAGACAATAATAACCATGATTCAATGCGTGAGCTCGCCCAAGTATGACGTCTTTCCAGCGCTGACGAGCCCCGAGGTCTCCGGATTGAAGCTTGTCGGGTTTAGTGAGCACTCCTACAAATAAATTTGTAGATGAGCAAGACGCAGGCCGTATGTATGTGAGCAATAGTGGGAGAGGTAAGATGGTGATTGCTTACCGACAGTACGCTTTCCTTCAGGGTCGGCCTCCTTCGCCAAGCGAAACGCCAGCTGGTTTTCCATCTCATCTGAGTTATGTATGTGCGAGGTTGAGTGACACGAAACACAGCTGTAGCATAATAATTCTACATACCTGTCAATGGGATAGTGACGAGAATAATGGTCGAGTCCTGCTCGATAGTGGAGACAGTGAGGTTCTTCACTAGCTCAACTATGTCGGCGTCCATGTTTTGGACCAGGCCTACGTCATGAGTCATCGTGAGCGATAAGACCGTCTTACTTTCATCATGGAATGTGAAGAAACATACCGGGCAAGTCCACGAAGGAAAGATCTGTCGCATCAGGATCTCTTATGTCAACGCATACGACATTCTTGGAAAACTGCAGAATGCTGCGGTCGCCATTTTTCTGAAGTAGCCTCTGAATCTCCTTCAGGTGGTCCTGCGAGAGGCTCTGACACTCTGTGACCGTTCTATGAAGAGACAGAATGGCAACCTGCGCTCGACGAATCCATAACTCGACTTCCCCTCGGTCGGTGAGCACGGGACTAAAGGCATGCTGCGTGGCGCTCATCTTGACACCAGTTTCGTCATACTCATAGCGCAAAGAAATCTGACAAGACCAAGTGGATGCAGAGCTCGACATAGTGCACTCCATCGGGCACCTGTAGTTTGTGTGAGTATTCGCCACCGTTAATTGCTTTAAAGATAAAGCGAGTTTACCGCGTGCACGTCCCACTGTCCCGTGGCACATTGAGCTATAGTAATTCAATGTGAACAGAGATATTGAGCACACGGGTGGGACAAATACGTACACCAGTGACTGCTTCGACTACAGAGCTTTTGCCGGCTATATGTTAAGTTAGTAGGGATTCTCTGGAATGCTATCGTATCACGTACCGGACTGTCCTCCTATGACGGCAATGCGTGGTATATCAATGATCTGATGAGCACTATCATGAAAAGGAAGTATCAGCGAGCATCATGAAGGACAGTGAGCGAAACATACCCTTGGCCAAGAAGGCCTGTGACGAGCTGCATGAGCTCTCTGCGTCTCTGTGCGTACTCCGTCGTAGCGATACCTCCATCTTGAGTAGGCTCCGGGATGGTATCGGCAGATGTTTGAGCGGAGAAGTTCGATGGGTCAGAGTCGTCGGACTTGTTTGTCTGTGGTCAGGGGTTAGGAGAGCCAAACGGGTTTGGAGAAACACTCGGATGAACACACTGGGGTCATAGATCTGTATCGTCGAATGTATATCAGCGGTCATGGCACAATTTCGCAGTGACCAAGACGCTTACCCTCCAAGAAATGAGCTCAATGTGCGTCGTTTACTGTGATCTGTCATCACAGTGGGGAAGTGTTAGACCTCTACGAATGCTTTCGGCGTCGAATTTATGGCCTCCGATAACCACTGGCATTTCATGAGAACATTCTGGCAGTCGTGGGCAGTATTTCGCACGATTGCCACTGATATCAAGGGCAAGAGGGAGTCTACTACCTGCTCAACGTCAGTATTGAGTCGGAGCGAATAGCTATTCAGGTGGCGCGGCCGACATGAGAGCGCCGCCGTATCGAAGAGGCGGCCATCAGTCAAAAGTAGGCCTCATGTAAAAGCAACGTAGACGTACGCTTAATAGACAGGAGAATCGAAGGGTTCCGACCGTATCGAAGGACAGTTTGGGGAATTCAAAAGCGCTGTATATTCCAATTTGGACAAAGGGATCTCCGCTGAGGCTTCGAATGCAACGCATAAGTAGGCAGTTTGTAATCCATGAACCATACCTTCTGATATCGAATCGAGGCTGGCTAATTTCACAGATAGAAGACGATCTGCGCATAGTATTATTACGCATGCGCGAACAGTAGCTATCCACGAAAAGATCATTAGCGGAGATTGGGCTGCGAATCAGCAGTTGATGAAACAGGGTCCGAGGATCTGGTTCTATTAGTGGAGACGGACTTAGTAGTAGCTAGAAATCTATCGGAGATATATGGCGTAGTCCCCAAGGGAGTCGATCGGGAGACATTGAGGGCTTGACCTATTAAATGAGGGCAGTGCGCCGTGGAGAGCCCGAAAAATAACTTGTTTTCAAGAAGGCAGTTAGTCGCATGAACAACCATGGGTGGAGACAAAGAACTTGCAGATAAGTCGACTTTATAGAGGAACTCGACATATATTCAAAGAGTGCATAATCAGAGAGACTTTACCCAATCATCGTACAGAGACTCGACCTAACGACACGATGAATGAATGGTGATACAGTACAAGGCTTTACACCAAAACTAGTCACCGAGATTATAAATGGACGTCAACAGCAGACTCACAACAGCGCATCAAACACAAAACCGTTCCAACCGACGCTGATATCAACGAGACGCGCCTTCGTCTGCTCCAGCTCCGCCCTGCTTCTCGCTATGTCTGGGTCCTCGCTCAACAATTCCATCTTGTATTACGCTCGACGCAATGTCCAAAGCGCTCAACAGTGCGGCATGGAGATTGTCGGCAAAGGGTTGGTTCATGGAGTGCTCAATCGTCATGGGGATGTGGTCGATTATCCTCTATGAATTTGACGCGCGCGCTATAAGCAAGAACCCAGCAAACCTACCTTGTATGCCACTTGGAAGTAAGCGCGAGCACCGGCCATAACTCTGAGCTCCTCTTCGTACCTGTCGGGAGGCCACAGTCTATGGAAGTCTTCAGCGCAAATGCTTTCATAGCCAAGTGCGGCCAAAGCTTGCAGTTCCTGAGTCTGGCGCGCCTGTATTGAAACCGACGACCTTGGCGCTGCATAGTTTGAGGTGTACGGGGCGTCGGGCGAAATTTCTCCAGGCCGGTTGCGTGTGGTATTTTAAACCGCACGCCACTTTAGCTGGTACGTATAAAAGTAACTTTTTGGGTGCTTTTTCCCCGCCAAAAAAAGGTGCGATCCGTGCATTAGCTTTTTCCCACGCTTCACGAAAGTAACTGTCGTTGCTTTTGGTGTGCTTCGCACCCTGTACACAGCCATTGTCTCGTCAATGAACCACATTTTTGTAAGACAGTGTAGCTTCACATTCGGCATCAGCAGCGGTGCCAGCCTTTACCCAACCTTTACCGTTCTTGGTGATGACTGCCCGTGCCGGTTGCGCCCCACGGTCGTCATCGCCAACAACGACGTCGTTCAGCGCCGTCAGCTGGTATTGTTGATGTAGCTTCCTTCATGCAGAGTATACTCCCTGAAGCAGTGCTGAGGTCGAGTACGTTTGTAAGTGCGATATGGGCAGTGATCGCCGCCGTTGTCGTCGCTGTCACACCCGGCACAGCTCCCCCTTTGAAAATACAATCATGACATATCTTCTGGAGTACACAGACATATTTAGGCTGCCCAAGATGTTCAGAGCAACGGTGCCCATATGTGAGAGGTACTTTAAAGAGATGCGCAAGGTGGACTTAAGAAAGGCTGGCGAAAAGCAAGAATGTGAACTTTTGTGTTACGTGCCGGATCGACAGCGACGACGACGGCTATGAGAGGCCCTATGCACTTAGAAGAAAAACTCAAAAATATAGAAATAATACCCTTGTAGCACACGACCTCAGTGGACCTTACCTAGAAGCCTTGCGAGAGAGACAAGGCCACAAGCGACATTGAAGTCAGGAAAGCAAGGAAGCCTTCCGATCTAGCTTTTTGTGCCGAAGCTAGCTTTAAAAGCTAACTTCGGCACAAAAGCTAGGAAAAGTTAACTTTATGGGAAAAAAGCAACCAAAAAAGTTACTTTCATAGTAACCACTTTAGCTTCGTGCATTCGAAGTAGTGGTCGTTCTGGGTCCAGAACGGCCAATGCTCCTGCTGGAGTGTGCGCCTCACGTCGTTGGCAGCAATATCCCGAATCTCCTCAAGCTCGGTGCGCACAACATTCCTGTGAGAAAGATTTTTCCGACGTAAGATGGTATCCAAAAACTGACGAAGAGAAGAGAAGAAATATAACTTACTGGACAGCTGCATCTATCCGCGTAAACTGGCTAAAATACTTCTTCACCAGACCTTCGAGCGTCACTCCAAGTGTGGAAAAGGCAGACTCAAGGCACATCCTCGAGAGTACTTCCCAAAGCTTGATCGACGCCTCAAGTAGCTTCTTGGGCGCTTCGAAGGGTATATAGCCAAGGTGCTCCCATGCGATATGCCTGCAGACACTCATTGGACAATTCGAGACACGTCTGGTAAAGTGAACGGGTACACTTCTTTATGATCATGCGGACCTCTCCGAGATCAAAGGGCTGGACAAGGGGATCAACGGTCGCGAAAGATCGGACACCAAATTAGGCACTCCAAGTCGACGACGATCAGCTGGACCCAGCTGACTCCACGGAGCACTCGAAGTGAAGAAGGTCCTAGCAAACTCTTTAGCTTCGATAGGCTTGATGTTGCGTTGACGTTGAGCGTCATCGGGAAGTCGAACACAGTAATAACCGTGTTTCAACTGATGGCTTTTCCCTTCTATCACATCCTTCCATCGCTCACGTGCGCCTACGTCACCGTCTCGAAGGTTGTCTGGTTTGGTGAGAACGCCTGCACCGACGGAGACTATATGAGCAATTCCACGAAGTAGTGCGGGCAGTCAATGTTACTTACCAACGGTGCGCTTGCCCTCTGGATCCGCTTCCCTAGCCAAGCGGAAGGCCAACTGATTCTCCATCTCGTCTACAACAAAGCTCGTCAGATACAACGACGAAGAGAAAGAAATTTCGCCAAACCTGTGACCGGAATGGTGACCAAGATAATGGTGGACTCGTTTGTGATATTCGAAACAGCCAGGTGCTTGACAAGGTCGACGACTTCCAGGTCCTCATTCTGTATCAGACCTATATATGCAGAGGAGATTGGTATATAGGGCTGTCAAAGGATAATCTAGTGGCGTACCAGGCAAGTCAATGAAAGAAAGGTCAGTGGCGTGTGGATCCTTGATATCGATGCAGAGTATGTTCTTCGAGAACTTGAGCATGTCATGATCGTCACGTAGGAGCTGTTGAAGCTCTGAGCGGGAGAGACCAGCAAAGTCCAATAACTTGCGGTGGGGAGACAATATAGCAGCCTATCCCCTGCGGATCCAGAGCTCGACTTGTCCTCGATCAGTAAGAAGAGGGCTGAAAACGTGCTGAGTCGCGTTCATACGAGATCCACTGTCGTCGTACACGAATAGCGGGGAGATCTGACAGGACCACGACACAGTGAAGCTAGAAAGAGTGCACTACATTGGGCACCTTGGGCACCTGGTAACAGTAGCCATGTCTTAGTAGACGTACATTGATCCATGGATGAGCCAGACATACCGAGTACGAGTACCACTGTCCCTGGGTACGTTGATCTAGGAGCCGACGAATTCAGCATGTACGTTCGAGGTGTCACACAGAGTATGGCTTACGCCAGTCACGGCTTCGACAACGGAGCTCTTTCCGGCTATGTAGCGTTGTGGGTAACCAAGACACAAGCTTGTGAAGGAATGTGCTCACCAGACTGCCCACCAATGACCGCGATACGTGGAATATCCATGACCTGGTGAGCGCTACAACAAACGATATCATGCTATGGCGTCCTTTCGCATACGAAGAGGAGAACATACTCCTGGCCAAGGAGACCGGTGATGAGTTGCATCAGCTCTCTACGCCTCTGGGCGTATTCACTGGATGATATACGTCCATCTTGACTCGAGTTCAAGGTAACATCGGAGAACGACTGCTCAGAAGAGACAGCCGATGCTTGCCCGGGTATTGTATTCGACTGGTAACGGGATTATGAGGACAACGACGATATGTGGTAATGGATGCTGAGAGATTCGCACCTGGCTGTTCTTTGATCTAGACAATAATGCTGTGAGCGAGGGTACACCAATTCAAGGCCAGTATTTATAAAGAACTAGAGAGGCTCTATACATGGCCCTCGCCACATAGATGCAATATCCTAGGATCCCCTGTTCCAAGGACCGCCACGGAAATCTTCGTATCAGGCAGTCAGCTACATCTCCACCATTGAAAACCGGTCCTTATTGAGGTGGCGCCGCTCATATTCCCCTCCGGAACCCCTTGGACATGTCGATACGAGATTACTGACCACTACTTCCCATCTATATTCCAAGGATCGTAACCGAGTGAAGAATAGTACGATCCAGCGACTCGGAATAAGTCTGAAGAGTTTCCTCATCCATATTCCTGTAGCCGGGCCCTAAAGATGATAGCACATATGACCGAGACATCATGATCTGAGCGAAACGTCTGCGCAGCCACAATGGTATTTCCTGTCATATATTATCACCTAAAGTAGCCAATGCGAGCATAGAACATCATAAATATCAAGTGTGCTCTGAAGAATGGAGATTTCGTACGAAGACATGAGTGGATGACGAGGAAAAGAGGCGAGCAAGCACCGCGCGTCAATTATCCGGTTGGCCTTGTCCACGCAGGGCCGTTGGTAGAAGCTAGGCTGGTAACAGATGGACGGAACTAAGTATCAGGTATTCCGAGTTGAGTCGAGTCCGTATCGGCATCGTGAAAGTCCAAAAGCGGGTCATGTGAGTATCTCCAAGAAAAACAGTTGTGTACATGAGGCGTGAGGATACGTCAGGCCTACCTCTTTGCCACGGTCGAACACTTCAATCGATTCCTCCACCGAAAGAATCGTATAGGGGATACTAGAATTGACTGTATTAACAACGTTGTCTAGAGTAGTCTGCCGTCCGAGAGCTGAACGGAGAGCGTAGTCGGCTCGGGCCTCGCGCCGCCATTTACTGGAATCGTCGACGGACATAGTCAAAGGCTGGACGGAATATGACTTACAGCATACTGCTTCGAGCCCCAGCTCTCCTTCACCAACGGCCGTGCTACACCAGCCTAAGATGTACTCTCCCTTGCATGCATCCACATCCCACCGCTCTGATGCGAGATCACCCTGATTACATTTTCTACCCTTTTCGCACCCTCCCTCACTCCCAAAAAGTCCAAGAGCAATCCATCGCCGCGTCGTAAAGCTCTATCCTTCTGTATCCCGGTGCGTCACATTCACATACATAGCATGTTCGACGTTAGTAGCGCATGGCCTTTTTCTGCCGACAGGGAGGCCAAGAGCACTCGGAAGATAGCCGTAGCGATGGGAGATGAGTTCAGTCGAGGGCTGGAAGATGTTGGGGGTAAGACTTTGGTGCAATCATCAACTTGACTGCAGTGAGACCGAGATCGACTCGGAACTACCAGAGAGGAAGGGTCGAAGAGGATAAGGCAAGTTGTCGAGGTAGTTGTTGAGGTGGGAAGACAAGTGACGGCGTGTGGCAAGCCGTTTGACGGCGTTAGCCGGTCCGGGTAGAACACCGGCTTGGCGAGTGAAGAAACTTGGAAGAAACTAGTCATTCAAGATCGTAGTCAGTACTATTTATCTCGATGCTCGCTTTTCTGCGCTGATGCAGGATAATCACTTACTCTGAATCGAATCAGGATGTATGAATACAACAATCAATGTAACCTGATCGGTAAGAACAGCTCTCGCTTTACTCCCCTCGTCAACCCCTTGTCGACGTCCCACGCCACACAAATACCAGCCTGACGCGCAAGCACCTTGACTGTGGGCGTCCACGAATTGTAGTTTTCGTACTACCCATCTCCGCCATCTCGAGACCTCGATGAGTACCATAGACCCCGTCCGAGCTGCAAAGCTCAACCGTACACTCTTCGCCATCGTCGATGGCAAACAAGCTCTTACTAAACAAAACTCTATCATTTTTCTCCAGGCAATCTGTGCCCAGGAAGACCGCATCGCATGCATTAGCAGGATAACGACGAGTCCAAATGGTCTGACGGCCCTTCAATCTGCTTTCCGTTTCGACTTCAACATCACGTTCTTCAATGGCCTCGCCACAGACGTTCTCACCTATTTCTCGGCCCCAGATATCGCGAATATCGGAGGCGGCAGTCTTCTGAACGACCTTATATTTGCTGTCGTCGAACCTCCTGTCTTTTGGTCCCCATTCAAGAAAGCCTTTCATAACGGACAGCTTCAGGAGCACGCTCAATTATCCTTTTCGTGGCTTCTCTTCCGACTCGTATCCCTCCCCGATCCAAACCAAGCTCTCCCATACCGCGACTACTTCTCCACTTCCGCAGTCTCGGACACCCTCCACGCATCTCCCATCGACGGTGTGAAGGCGCTAGCGAACCAAATTCAGGATATACTAGATGTTGTAAAGGCGAAGGTGTCTGTCGCTGGAGCTGAACGTGGCCCGGGAGGACGCCACGACAATGATTTCGGTGATTATCACGACATCGCCATCCTCCCGACCGCAGAAGAGCTGCTATGCAAGACTAGACCGTTCCTTCGACCAGCCTCCGTGATCGACGATCCGGAGACGATTCCTACACGGCTCGTCACGCACCTCGATAACCAGTTCCGCCTGTTGCGAGAGGATATGCTGTACGAGATGAGATCCGAGTTAGACATCGCTCTCGGTAATTCGAAGGGAAAATTCCGCGGGCTAATCATTAACGGGTTGACCCTGCTCGGCATTCACGCCCAAACGACGTCGTCAGACAAGCAATGCAAGTGGGGCATTACGCTCCAATGCAGTGCTGACTTGCCTTGGTTTAAAGACGTCAAACCCGACAATCGCAAGTCGTGGCTTCTCGACAACAAACGAGTCTTTCGCCACAAGTCGAGCACCGCGCTCATGGTCGATGGCGAGATTGTTGCCTTTACGACGGTCAACAGAGACGAGGGCCTCCTGGCGAAATCACCGCCCATCATTGTTCTCCAGCTCAACGGGGAGAGGAGTATCATTAAAGCTCTTCTCAAGCTCAAGACCGCCAAGAGCGTCAGACTCATTCAGATCGACACGGCCATATTTTCATACGAGCCCGTCCTCTCTGCCCTGCAAGCGAAACAGGGTCTCCCTCTCTCCTCGGATCTGTTATTGTGGAGCCCGGGCACGACGCCTGGCATGTCCTCGCTTTCGCCGGATTCTCTCATCGACAAGCTCCGAAGAGACCCCGACCAGAACATCCAGTTCTTGTTAGACACGCCCAAACAAATTGTTCTCGACCAGGCCCAACACGCTTCCCTTTTGTCCGGTCTTACGCAAGAAGTATCGCTCATCCAAGGACCGCCAGGTATTTCTTTTCTCAAACTAGTTCACGAGATGCTTATCATATTCTAAGTAACCTCTCCTTTTACGATATGTAGGTACGGGTAAATCTTTCATCGGCGCTCTCCTCGCCAAAGCCATCCACGACAAGACGGACGGCCTCATCCTCATCGTGTGTTACACGAATCATGCCCTTGACCAGTTTCTCGAAGACCTCCTCGACATCGGAATCCCCGAAACAAGCCTCGTCCGCCTAGGAGGCAAATCGACTCCTCGCACCTCCTCTCTCTCTCTTCGCAACCAGCCCAGAACGACGAAGCTCTCTCGCACGGATTGGACCGAGATCGATAGTCTGAAAGCCGAATGTGTCAAAGCGGGCGAGAAGATGTCCTCCGTCTTTCAGATGTACAAGGACTTCAATATCCAGAACCGAGATATCCTTGACCATATCGAGTTCGACGATGGAGACTTTTTCGAAGCGTTTCAGGTGCCCACACCTGCGGACGGTATGCAGCCCGTGGGTCGTAACGGTCGTGCCATAGGACCAGACTTTCTCGTCGATCGGTGGATTAGGGGCTGGGATGCGGGAATGTACAAGAGAGAAGACAACGTACGGGAGGGTGAAGGCGCTAGGATTTGGAAGATGCCGACGAAGGAGCGCGCGAAGAAGCTCGCGCAGTGGAAGGAAGACATGCTCAAGGATCGTGTGGAGGCCTTCCATGCCAAGGCACACGAGTACGACCAAATTCTGTCGCAGGTGGAGCGGAAGTTTGGAGAGAGCGACGGTGCGATGTTGAGGAGTAAGCGGATTATCGGGTGTACGACGACAGCGGCGGCGATGTATCGTGACCAGCTCGATACGGTCATGCCGGACGTCCTCCTCGTCGAGGAAGCGGGTGAGATATTGGAAAGTCATATCTTGACGGCGCTGAGTGCGAAGACGAGGCAACTAATATTGATCGGGGACCACAAGTATGTTGGATCCCTTTCTCTCTTTTGCGGCAGTTGTTTGTTCTTAATTACTCACGCGCCTTCTGTTTCTAGACAACTCCGCCCGAAAGTAAATCACTACCTGTTGACCGTCGAGAAGGGCGAGGGTTTTGACCTGAATCGATCCTTGTTCGAACGCCTCGTCTTGAAGGGGTTCCCGCACGCCACATTGTGTGCCCAGCACAGAATGCGTCCGGAGATCTCTGATCTCGTTCGTCAACTCACCTATCCAGACCTCGTCGATGCTGCAAAAACTCAGAACCGGCCGGATTTACGTGGCGTGAAGGACAATCTGGTCTTCATCAATCATTCGAAGCAAGAGGGAGACGATGGGCACGAAAGAAAGGACTCGAATGAGAAAGCTTCCAAGCATAACGCGTATGTGCCCTATCACAATTACCGTTCGGCGACCTGTCCACCAAAGACGATATGCTTACATTTGTCTGCGGCCTAGTTGGGAAGTTAGAATGATATTGAAGATCCTGCGCTATCTAAATCAGCAGGGATACACGTCGGACGATCTCGTTATTCTCACTCCCTACCTGGGCCAGCTCAAGAAACTCCAGGAAGCGCTCAAGAAAGATAACGATCCTATCCTCAGCGAGTTGGACACTGCAGAGCTTGTCCGAGCCGGGCTTCTCACCCCCTCCGCGGCTAGAACGCAAAACAAACCTATTCGGATCGCTACCATCGACAACTACCAGGGCGAGGAAAGCAAGATCGTCCTCGTTTCCCTTACCCGCAGCAATTCCGAACACGACATTGGCTTCATGTCTTCCCATGAGCGGCTCACTGTTCTCCTCTCCCGGGCTCGCGATGCTTTGGTCATGATCGGTAACTCGGATACTTTCATGAAGGCTAAGAAGGGGAGCGACAAGTGGGTGAAGCTTTTTGAGTTGCTGAGAAGTGGCGGACATATATACGAGGGTCTTCCCACGAAGTGTGAACGCCACCCCGATAGGACTGCTCTCCTTTCGTCTCCAGACGACTTTGATTTACATTGTCCTGACGGCGGCTGTGATGAACTATGGTACGCTCAGAATCCCTCTGTCTCTCCGAACGACATCAACTATATAGTTTGCCGCTGCTGACACATATGTGTGGTTCTTCAGCCCGACTATGCTGAAGTGTGGCGTGCACAAGTGCCCACTGAAGTGTCATCAACTCAAAGACCACTCGGGCGTTCTTTGCAAGGTCTCGTTGTCCACTCAATGCCCGAAGGGTCATCCGCAAAGGTACTCTTGTCACCAAGGCCGTCCTACGAATTGTCGTCAATGTGAGGCTGATGCTAAACGCGCGGAGAAGCTCAAGTTGGAGCAGTTGGAGCGGGAGGCGAAGCAGGATGAGGTGAAAAGGGCGTATGAGGAGCGCTTGGCCGAGATAGAGCTACAGAAGGAGAGGGAGAAGGAACTGCTTCGGGACGCAATGCTCAACTTGGCGAGACAGGAGGAGATAAAAAAGAGGGAGAAGGAACTGCTCGCCGCTGCCAGCCTCACAACCCAAGCTCAGGCCTCCCTCGTCTCCGCTGCTGGACCGTCGTTTGCTTCTCAGCCTTCTACAACCCAGCCTCCTAGTTCTTCACCAAGTATCACTTCCTCTTTCAGTATTCTGCAGTTCTTCCAGAGGCCTTCGAACCCGCCCTCCAGTTCTAACACATCTAACACTCCCAATGCTTCTTCTTCGAACAATACCAAGAGCCCCAGCAGCTCAAATACGAATTCGCCTAACAAATCCGCACCCAAGCCACCGATTCCACCCCCTTCTTTCCCCTCCGCGGCGCGCGACCGATGGGAGACGCAGAAGACGAGAGGGGCTATCAATGACGCCATTGACGCGATTATGGCCATGACAGGACTGGAGGATGTCAAGGAACAAGTCCTGAGAATCAAAGATAAAGTGGATACCAGCAATCGGCAGAATACGGATCTTACGGGAGAGAGGTTCCACGTATCGATGCTCGGGAATCCTGGAACGGGTACGTCCATTGTTCAATCATTTTATCTCGATGAATTTTTGTTTATAGTCGGGACCAATCTATAGGGAAAACGACAGTTGCCCGTCATTATGGACAGTTCCTAGCATCTGTTCGCGTCGTTTCCGGATCGATGTTTGTCGAGACAACTGGCGCTCGCCTCGCGAACGACGGCGTGACTGGCATCGAATCACTACTAAAGCAGATGCTCACCAACGGTGGCGGGACCCTTTTCGTCGACGAAGCATATCAGCTCACAGCCACACACGCCGCTTCAGCAGGTCGCCAAGTCCTTGACTATCTCCTCGCCGAAATCGAGAACCTCATCGGCAAAATCGTCTTCATCTTCGCTGGCTACAACAAGGAGATGGAGAAGTTCTTCGAGCACAACTCTGGCCTGACTAGTCGTGTTCCATACACGCTGAAATTCAAGGACTATAGCGACACAGAGTTGATGGGTCTTCTTCAGGGTATGTTTGCGAAGACTTGGGGTGCTCAGATGAAGGTAGAGGACGGTATTGCAGGGCTCTATGGACGTATACTTGTCAGTCGCCTTGGACGTGGTCGCGGTTCTCCTGGATTTGGGAATGCTCGTGCGCTGGAGAATGTCTTCGCCAAAGTTCGGGAGCGCCAGTCCGTCAGATTGACACGCGAACGAGCCAATGGGGGCACGCCGGACGACTTCTGGATGACGAAGGAGGATATTATCGGGCCTGACCCTGCAGATGTCATGATCAAGAGCGAGGCCTGGAAGAAGCTGCAAGGGATGATTGGGCTCGGAGCGGTCAAGAAGACGGTCACGAGTATGTTTGCTATGCTCGACGCAAACTACCAGCGCGAGCTTCTAGAGAAAAAGCCAAATTTGGTGACTCTCAACCGTGTGTTCTTGGGCTCTCCTGGGACTGGGAAGACGACGGTAGCAAAGTTGTACGGTCAGATATTGGTGGATCTCGGTATGCTCAGCAACGGCGAAGGTATGTAATGTTTGAGAACGATCGCTATTCCATTAGCTGAATTCCTTTGGAAGTCGTCATGAAGAACCCGTCAGACTTCATTGGTGGATATATAGGCCACTCGGAGATGCAAACGAAAGCGATCTTGAACACCACGCTTGGGAAAGTTCTTGTTATAGATGAGGTTGGTGCTTGATATCATGAATATTTTATGTCGTCAATCTGACCTGACTGTATTCGAAAACAGGCCTATATGCTCGGCAACGGAGGGTCGAATGGCGCCGGCAACACAGATTCTTTCAAGACCGCCGTCATCGACACTTTGGTAGCTGAGATTCAAGCAGAGCCTGGTGCCGATCGTTGTGTTTTGCTCTTGGGGTATAAGAAAGAGATGGAAGAAATGTTCGAGGTAGGTTGTTTTCTCCATGGCTACTCCGCTATTCATTCGCGGTCTTACTGGGTGCGACCACATCAGAACGTTAACCCGGGCCTCTCAAGACGCTTTGCAATCGACAACCCGTTCATGTTCAATGATTTCACCGACAGCGAGCTCTTGCAGGCACTCGAATACAAAATGCGCGAGCAGGATCTTTCAGCCACCGACGACGCAAAGACAGTTGCGATGGAGGTCCTCAGCCGTCAGCGTAATCGCCCCAACTTTGGTAACATTGGCGACGTTGAGAATCTGCTCGGAACGGCCAAAACCCGATATCAAGGACGTCAATCTTCACTCCCGGCTGCTCAAAGATCACCAGACGCACCGTTCGAGCCCCAGGACTTTGACCCCGACTTCGATAGGAGCAAGAACGCTGCCACAAATCTCGCCACGCTGTTTGAGGACGTTGTTGGCTGCGAGAAAGTTGTCGCCAAGATGTCGCAGTATCAGAACATGGCAAGGAACATGAAAGCTGCGGGGAAAGATCCAAGAGAGGATATTCCTACCAGCTTCGTCTTCAAAGGGCCTCCAGGTGGGCTTGTTATATTTTATATTCCCCACAAATCCGACTAAAACATTCTCCTCTTTGTTTATCTCGAAGGTACTGGGAAGACGACGACCGCTCGGAAGATTGGAAAGGTCTATTTCGACATGGGATTCCTGTCTTCTACCGAGGTAGTCGAATGTTCAGCATCGGATTTGGTTGGTATGTACGTCGGCCACACCGGACCCAAGACTCGCAAGATGTTCGAGAAAGCGCTCGGCCGCGTGTTGTTCATCGACGAAGCCTACCGTCTAGGCGAGGGCCGATTTGCATCGGAGGCTATGGACGAGCTAGTCGGCCTGCTGACACAGGAGACATTCCGCGGGAAGCTCATCGTCATTCTCGCTGGGTACGACCAGGAGATGAACCAGCTGATGTCGGTGAACCCTGGACTATCGAGCCGGTTTCCTGAAGAGGTCGTTTTCGAGAATCTTTCCCCGGAGCGATGTCTCGAAATCCTGCAGCGCAAGCTGAAGAAAAAGAGCATCGTGATCGATGCACTGGATAATCCTTCTCTGTCCGCGTATGTGCGTCTATTGGACTTGATAGACGATCTCTCGCGCCTTCCTTCATGGGGTAACGCCCGCGACATCGAAACAATATCGAAGCAGATGGTCACCCATGTCTTCTCCACAATTCCACCACCAGGTTCTCAACCGTCTGGCGGTGGCCCTGACCAAATTCTTACCATGCCCGATCAGGACGCGGTGGATTGTGTTACTCGTATGTTGGTGGAGAGACGCGAGCGAGCATTCAACTTGCCTCGACAATCTCGTTCGGGTGGGAATAGGGGCCAAGCATACGCAAACGCTCCACCGTCGAACCCGCCGCCTCCGTCCTCTGGTGCGGGGTCCTCAGCTTCCGCCAATCCTCCTCCGAACCAATCCAACGCGAAATCTGGAAAGAAGCCTAAGGGTCCAGACACACCCGCGGCAGCTGGAACGACGACGGACGGGAGAGACCCTGGAGTGACAGACGAGGTGTGGCGCGAGCTTCAAATCGATAAAGCTCTTGGAGAAGCAGCTCGGCAGAAGGCAGAAGCGGAGATGCGGGTGATGGAGCAGGAAGTGCTAGAGACGAGCGAGAGGAAGAAGGCTGCCGAGGCGGCAAAGAAGGCCGCAGAAGAGGAGGCGGCATTGTTGGAGAAGAGGATATCTCAGGAGAGCTCGGTGCGTATGCTAGAGTCTGCACGTGCGGAGGCGAAAGTCAGAGCGGCGGCAGAGCGTGCAGAGTTCGAGAAACGTTTGGAAGAGGCCCGTGAACGAGTCAAGAAGGAGAATGAGGAGCACGCACGGAGAGTCGCAGAATTGGAGAAGAAACGTCAGGAGGAGGAACGGAAGCAGAGAGAGGAGGCTCGAGTGCAGAGCAGAATACGGCAGTTGGGAGTTTGTATCCGAGGCTACCAGTGGATCAAGCAAACCTCAGGGTATCGTTGTGCTGGTGGATCCCACTTCCTGGCAAACGATGTTCTAGACATCAAGTGAACGACATACCCTCCGTGCGTTATGATTCTGCCAATAAATACATGACACATATACCTTGTCCCGCCATAGATGTCGACAATTTCTCCTTGTGCCTTACCTTACAACCTGCCCCGCTTTTGTAACATACTTGCGCGATTCTTTACGATACAAAGAGGACCATTGCCGTGGGAAGGTTCCTTGTTTGCCGTTCAAATAACGGGTGTGATGACTGTCTATGATTTTGAGATCTCGTACACGAGAAACATCGCGGTCGATTAGGTTGCGATTATGTGCAGGAAGAGAACCGAGGCGCTCGTACAAAGTTTGGTCCCATTCTATCCAGCGTTTTTTGCGATTGTGCTTGAGTTCGGCAGCGTGTGTTGGAGAGTAAGGTGAGCCGGAATGATAGGGCAAAGGTAATACTTCACAGAGTCTCCGGGGCCCTTAGGTACTGAAAAGGTCGTCGTGTGGCACCTAAGTGGCACCGAGAGATCATAAGCTACTACCGTCGAGATGTTGGAAATAAGAGCTCCTGTAAGCAGGACGACTTCGACGGTGACGTGCTAGTGCGAAGATCTAGGGATCCCTGGAACAAATCTGAAAGCCTCGTTATGAGCAATATAAATGTGGCTATAAGTTTGAGCACTACGCATCTAGACAGGTTCGCACAAGTACCGATATGACTGTTGTGTCGCGATGAGGAGTGCACGAAATGCTTTGAAGGGTGCCTATTCGGTTGTCAGTGGCTGTGACGCGCAAGAACAACAGAGAGATAGCCCTCCCTTTAAATGCGCCCCTTCAACGATAACCCTCTGAGCTGGATGGAACACACATATTTTGCCAGACATTGAAGACATATATTTGATTATTGCTGCGTTTTGAATCACATGGATTATAATACATAGAGCGATAGACAACGTCATATAGCACACCATTCAGCTCGATCAGCGAAGAGGTTTAGGCCGACACGTTGACCGACCCAACAGGGCAGAACATACGTCGCCATAGGCAGAAACAAAGGGCAAAAAAGCCTGAGGAAAGAGACCCAGTCCAACTCAAAGCAAGGTGGTACGTGTTTCAATCTCGAACATATCGCCATTGAAATTGGAGGACAAGAGTGAATATTTTTGGGTGCGAGAATGCGGACAGAGACCAAGCAGGCAGAGCGATACTTAGGGCCCCTTCGGCAAGTCGAGTCGAGTCGGGTTGAGTTGAGTTGGATCGAGTTGTGCCTCGTGACCACGCGGAGTCACCTAGTGACAGTGTGTGATGGGGTCCAGGGTCACCCGGTAAAACAGGGGCCGGTCTACACCGTGCCTATCTTCCCTCATCGCCGCCCTCGATGAGCTCAACGATGGGGAAGGTGCTTTATTTGTAGAATTCTGTCCACCGAATGAAACTGAACGAGGCAAGTATCATGGAGAAGCCTCGATTATTCCACACATTTTGCTGTATTATTCAGATCTACAGTAAGTGCACCTTAGTGCCATCCGGAGATGGTGCCAGTGCGTGTGGGCTATCACGGACAATGCGCGGAAATGGTCGGGAAATCACGCAAAGCACGGACGACTCTTCCTGAAGTCACCTCGGCTTCCTCCGTCCAAGAGTGACAACGGGCCTGTGATCCGACGGCAAGAGCAACTCGAGCTCCCACGAGAATTGGCGGGGAAGCCCAACTCAACCCAACTCGACTCGACTTGCCGAAGGGGCCCTTAGACGCATATGAAGGATGTACGGTACTCGCCATGCTGTCAATTCAAAATTCATTACTTATGTACATCACCCGTACGATCCTCTGGAAGGACGTCTTCCTGACTCGAGGAATTCTCTCCTTCAGCATCGAACGTCGCTCCTGAAACCTGAGGCAACTGCGATGGGCTTTCGCGCAGAGAAAATCGGCAAAATGATATATTGACGAGTGTAACAACCTAGTACCTGCCTGACATTCCGACTGTAAGTTGGTGTAGGTTAGACGTGTGTTGAGTGAGGGTAAGTCAAGTTTACTTAATTAGCACGGTTTAACGCTCCGATCAATTCCTTCGTGGAAAAAGTCGTATGGTGGCTATCAAAATGAAGCGTATCAGCAGCACCTTCTGAAGTAGGCTACCGTCCGAGACCTCGACGGAGAGCGTAGTTGACTCGCGCCTCGCGCCAACCATCCACTGAAACCATCGATAGCAATGGTTAAAGGTTCGACGGAATATCACTCACATTATACTGCTGAAAGACCTATTCCTCCTTCGCCAACAGCTGTGCCACACCAATACAATACTCCCAGCATACGTCACCATCCCAGCGCACAGATCCTACATCGCCCTCATTACCGTTCGCACCCTTTCGCACCCTCCAAACTCCCTAAAAATGCAACAACGATACATTGCCGGCCCATAAAAATCCGTCCCTTTGGATCCCAATTTGCGACGTCCACATACACGCCGTGGTCGAAGTCGTGGTGTAGCGCCTGCCACTTTTGTCGCCGACAAGGAGACTACGCGGGTTCAAGAGAGCCGGGGAAGTTGGAGATGGATTTGGCGGAGGCTTTGAACTAGCGGATCAAAAACTGGAGGGTGCTGGAAAAGACGTCGGCGGAGCTAAGATGTTGGGCGGGGTCGTCTTGAATACGACTGCTGTGAGCCTGAGATCGATGACGTATCAGCGAAGACGAGCCAATCTGGATGAGCTAAAGAGGGAGATACAAGGAACTGAAGTGGCTGCGTCTCGCAAAGAGACAGTAGAAAGAGAGAACGAAAGTGACGGTCAGAATGAAGAGCTCACTGAAAACTCGCCATGATGCGGGCCTTCGGACCAGGCCTACGAGTGTTTCAACTTGCTGTCATTGTCTATGGACTGTGTCGAGCCAAAATAAGTATATTGCCTACAGAAAGGAACACAATACACTCGCCCTGTGAGGCGGTTCGACTACTCAGCAAGTAGAAGCGAGTAGAAAGTAACAAGAATAATGCTCGTGTGGAAGGAGGGGCGGTTGAAGAAATGCGCACGACTGATTTTAGGCGGAGACTGAACTGACAATACAGTATTTGATTCTCACGCACTTGTCGTCTTTACGAGCCTAGCTAGTATCAGTACAACGGTAGTCCCCAGAGCATCATTTTTTTCTCCGGGACATGACGCGGGACCGGTTGGTTTATTGTTGGCGGTTATGGGCATGATAGGTTGGTTTTTCGGATGCCGTGTGTCTATGCTCCAGTTCTCTTGTATTGAGGAAATCGACCGTAAATGGTTTCTTTCATGTCGTGAGAGATGATGCTGTCGTCCTCGACCTGCGCATTTGTTGCCTCTACATCTCTGGATCCCCCTCCGCAATATTAATACTCCACCGTGCGGGAATCATTATTCCGTATCTGAAGAGCTTGCGGAGATCGGTGGAGGTCATGCCGTAGGCAGAAATTGCTGCAAATGATCAGGTGGCATCGATAACAGTGGTGGTCCGTGACGGTGGGCTCAAGAGAAAATGATATAACTAGCGGTATTCTCCTTCGCATGTCCACTCAGCCGACTTTGAGGAGGTAATGAATACACTAATAGGGCCTATCTGCCCTTCGTTGTCGTTAACGATTATCGCCCTCGTCCTCGGTATCTTCCCAGCAGTCATCTTCCCCATCATAGTCTTCTTCTTCCGACTCTTCATCTTCCAGACTATCACCACCTCCACCTATCTCATCACTCTCGTCCTCATACATATCCGGGTCATCCATCTCATACCTCGGCCCGTGGATCGACCCTCCCATCTCCGCATCCTCAGTATCGCAGTCATCCGTCTCTTCCAGCTCGATCCCCCTCTTCTTGCAGAGATTCTGGATGTCCCTCCACACCGTCGATGGAAACGCCGTCCGATGACTTTCTCCTTCTCTCGGCCTCTTTCTAATGTAAAGCCTCTTCAAATTCGGTAGGACACCGGCAGACTCGAACACCTCTGCGAATCTCGCGAGCTCGTTGTCCCAGATACTGTACTTTTTCGACCGTAGGTTCGTGGGAAGATTACGTCAGACGTGACCTTCGCCAGACCACGGTTCGTTTGGTTGGGCCACGCGTGACGAACCAATGAAATTGTTCGCGGAAGGATCCAAAAATTGATTTTTGGGCGATTTTGGCGCAAATCGGTCACGATTTGCTGTTCGTGGGCCCGCGCATATGCGTGACCATCGGGGCAAATATGTTCGCTGGCGCACCCTGCGTGATGTGTGACGAACCTACGATCGAAAAAGTACAGTACAATACTTCGGCCTTTCGAGCGCTTTCCAACCCTTTTTGAAGTCCTCCGGCTGAATATATGACGAGCTCAACCTCACGTACGCCAGGACCTCCATCTTGGACAGTGCATCGCCGATATCCAACACCCAATCCTTTGTTTTGTGTTTGTCGTGCTTCTCGCTGTAATAAAAGTCCATTTTCAACGTCTGCAACGAACTGCTCCAGTTCCGAAGAGCGGTGGCGAGGGATTCGGAGTTATCGAAACCACAAGATCCGCCACGTATATGGATGTAGGCGACGCTGGGAGCGATGCGGGAGAGCGCGACGATCTGGTGAGATTGAAGGGTGCCACAGCGGAAGTCGAAATGGGTAAGTGCGAGGCAGGAATTGGGCGTGACGGAGAGACGGGGAAGGGCTTTGACGGAGGCGAAGTACTCTTGGTGAAGGACTGGCGCCACAGTGGCGAGCTGGCCAAAGGTTCGGTCCGTACTGTACAGTTGGCCGGCATGTCCCGGTCGTGGCTTTTACTTTCGCATTCGTCTACTCCTGTTGTCTTATCCGTTTGCCTCCCTGAACCGTACCCATAGGCTATACATAATTCATTCTTGCTTGCTCTCTTGTCCCTCGCATACACTGCAGCTCGCATACCAACACTTGGCGCATCGCCTTCCGTTCGGCACGAGTTTCTTCACCCAGTTCTGCAATAAATGAAGTGAGCGATGGTGAAGTGGCGTACGTTTAAAGATCGTGTATTGAACAACAAAAAACGAGACTCACCGTCCTCTCCAGCTGGTGGGTCATCACTAGCACTACTTCCACTCTCTTCCTCGTCGTCCGTATCATCGAACTCTGCCCAGCCAATCGTATCGTTTTGAATAACCACACGCTCCAGCGAAGGCCAGCCCTGAAGCATGTTTATGAACTCCTCCAAGTAACAGAAATAATCGCATTCGATATCCGTCGTTCCTCTTCTGGAGAGCTCAATCTTCTTCATTCCCTTCCTACTTTTCATCGCATTGACATCCTTCAACTCGTCCAGCTCATACCCGTTCCATCCGGAGACTTCTACGCCCTCCAAATTCGGACATAATTGGATCGCCTTCGCTAAAGTCTTCGTTTCTCCTTTCATGTAGCGCGCTGAGGTAAAGTGGATGAATCGGATGAGGGAGGCAAGGTGAATGTTCTCGGAGACAGTGCGTGAGAACGCGCGAATCTTCCACAGAGTGGGGGTCTCCCCGCCACCGGAGATGTAGACGTCGGAGTAGAGAATTTTGACGGCGACGGCGTGGATTTTGTTGAATACTCGGGCGAGGCGAGGAAGAGTGCGGTTGGGGGAAAAATCGAAGGGCGAGCGAAAGTGGTTGGTCATAGATATGATCTTCAGGAGTAGTTCGATTGGGAAGTCGTCGAGGGTTGGTGGCGCCATGTTGGGATGTTGGTATCAGGTTATCTATTCATTTATAGGCATAAAGTTAGTTTGACTCGTCAGACCCAAAGAGAGTGCTTTTTGAGATGTAGAATTCAGCGAAGGCAGCAGAAAATTCGCGGACGCGTCGCGAAATAGGGGCTAATCGCGTACTGATTCTGGCGCGAGTCCACAGCACCAGGGTAATGCGGAAGTGTGGAGGCAATTTTATATCGAATCAGAAGCATAGAATTCAGGATGCTATACACTATGCCTCGCAACCCCCCCCCCCCTACATGGATTTGACCATAGACGAGGATGCCCTAACGGACTTGTGACATTTCTGCCAGGACTTATTCCCGTGTACCTCTTACGAAAAGCACAGAATCCACTTGTGGATGTTCCTGTAAGACTCCGAAATCTGAATATGTATGATATACAACCTGAAGAAAGCATGCTTGGAAGCAGCCTTTGTTCATGTCTGTGTAAGGCGACGGCGAATCGGGTGGGTCCTACGAGGCCAAAGTACGCACCTTACTATACAAGCATCAACCAAGTCTGTAAAAACGTGAATAAAGTTACGATTTCACAGATAAGCAGTAGGGAGAGCTCGCCAGAGGCTTGAAGGAGACTGAGTGCAGAGAGGAACAAGATGGAAACTCACGTCCGATTTTTCTCAAAGTGGCGCCCCCGGCATTCCCCGGGGAGACTGCTGGGGTGGTGCGCCACACCATCGATACCTACAGGCTTCAAAAAGGCATAAGCCTCTGGACAGACATGGAACCATATCATGACGCAGCACCACACTACATGAAGCATTAGCAAAACCACTCGATTCGAATTCGAGCCAAAATGCTTGTAACAAATGGTTCCGACAAGCGCAGAGCCAGCATATAATTCAAACACGGCAAACATTCACAAGACACGTACTAAGTTTTACACTGACTATCACACTATCAATTCAAAGACCGTACCTGTGATACAGATTACCCGAGCGCTTCGTATCATTCGAAGAGCAGAATAAACAGAAGTATTGTGCAATAATGACGTCCATGAATATCACGCAAAGGCATTTACAGCTCGATATGTTCACGCCCATCAACAACACATCTAATGCTGCGAGATGCATGAGACTACACCTGCGTGTGGCTTAGTTGACATTGAGAGTGATGTCGACGGACTGGAGAACGGGGAACCATCCGGCCTACACAAGGTGACACGGAACGCGGATCAGATACCGGAGCCTAGCAATATGCAACAAAAGCACAAGCTTGATTTGTACTCACCGCTCCCTCCGACAAAAAGAACCGTGTAGCACCTATCGCGACCTCTTCTCCGCTGAACTGCTCTGGTACCTGCAGGCTGAAGCTCTCGAACTTTGTCGTCCGACCCGGTATGTTTTCTGTCGGGGCAAATGTGCCAGCGTACAAAATCTGCTCCAATGCTGTGTGAGAATCAGAAGACTTGGATATGCCAATAACTATTGAGACGTCGGTGGTGGGTGCAGAGGAAATCTAATAAAGGAGACGGTTAGCAACCGGCAAAGTGATTGGATATTGTCACCATAAAAATATATGGGATACAGAAATACAATATGACATGGGGAGCCATACGTACGTCCTCTTGCACAGTCACATTAACTGTCTGACCGGCTCTGACGGAACTACCGTCCGCAGGGGAGATGATTAAAGTCTGAGCGAATGCAGAGGCGACAAAGCCGAGGGACAAAATTGTGGAAAGGAACTGCATGATTGAGGGCAGAAGAGGAAAAATTATTTGAGCCGGGGAAAACTCAGGGGTAAGGTGGCTGCTAGGAGTGGTTGGGCGAAGAAGTGAGTCAAAGAGTAGTTTATATAGACCACGAGAGCCATGAGCTGAGCCATGATACCCGATCTCAGCACAGTTTGTGTAGTGCTGCTGCACAGAGCACCGGCAAGCGCAGTCAATTGAAGGGTACAATGTGTTTCACAAAGACGGATCACGCCGTAAGCCCTCAGCGCCCATGTAGAAAGGTCAGCAAGGCCGTTGCAGTCAGTGCCGGCAGATGATCATGGCGATAGTTCACCGAAGGGCAGTGGCGCATAAGTCCGTCGGTGGCCTACAGTTTGTAGGGCTCGACGGATGTGGCTCGAGTATGAGAGCACAAGTCAAGATTCATTCAGAGAAATGAATAGCACAGCCTTGAGGAAATGAGCTAGTACGCCACCAGAGTTTCGACTTCTATTGCTACGGAGTTATCGAGTCCATTCTTGTGAATAATCCTTAGTAGAATGACGCGTCAGTTCTCATAATAAGCTGCCTAAGCCAACAACTTTACGATCGTCTATGTACTGACTAGTCACACTGTCAAAACACATGACTGCTCAGAAGAAGAAATACAGAGATGCTGGAGTGATTGACAGAGCTGAGGTGGTCAATGAAATCACCACCTCCTTGATATATCAAGGAAGGCGTAGTATACTTAGCCATTGAAACCAGAGGGTTCAGTAAAGTGACTCGTCTCAGTACTTTAGAGTACTGAGGCTTCTGGGGCACTATGGTATAGTACTGTGCTAGTAAAAGTGCGCAATGCTGGTTTGTGGGTACTATAGTACTTTTGCTCGTTGTAGTACTTTCTGCTGGTATAGTACTTTTCGCTTGTTTAGTACTTTCTGCCAGCCTAGTACTTTCTGTTGCCGCAGTATTTTCTGCTGGTGTAGTACTTTCCACCCTCGTAGTACTTTCTGTTGGCGTAGTACTTTTCATCGGTGTAGTACTTTCCGCCCTTGTAGTACTCTCTGCTGGCATTGTACTTTCCGCCGGTGTAGTACTTTCCGCCCTCGTAGTACTTTCTGTTGGCATAGTACTTTCTGCCCTTGTAGTACTTTCTGCTG
>NW_006763139.1:258371-259496 GCF_000264905.1 Stereum hirsutum FP-91666 SS1 | reverse complement strand
AAACCAGCACCTGCTAGGCCTACCCTAGCATCCCTACTATTATTTCCCTATTTTCCCGGATTTTTATCGCACCTAATACTACCCCAGCACACCCAGTATTGTCCCCAGTACCCAAAATCCAGCCAAAACCCACCCAATCCATGTATACAGCGCCCTACCAGCCTGCTACCCATCTACCCCCACCCCCTACCCATTTTCCTACCCCCTATCCAGCACCCCAGGACACCATCCCGGTCTCAGAAAGTTGGGCCACATCCAGATTGAACATACTTTTGCCACACAGCCCGGTAACATTGCCCAGATTCCTAGATCAAGATCAGTGATCTAAAATCAAAGCACAGATCCAGAGATTAATTGAGTCTGGACCAGATCTAGAAGTCAAAGTACTGCGTCCATGAAAAGTACTATGCTAGGAGAAAGTACTATACCGACCAAAAGTACTACACCGACCAAAAGTACTACACCGACCAAGAGTACTATACTGGCAAAAAGTACTGCACCAGAAGAAAGTACTATCCCAGCAAAAGTACTACACTGACAAGAAAGTACTACCCCAGCGAAAAGTACTACATGAGCGAAAAGCACTACACCGACAGAAAGTACTACGCTGGCAGAAAGTACTATGTCGACAGAAAGTACTATGCTGGCAGAAAGTACGACACCAGCGGAAAGTACGATGCCAGCAGAAAGTACTACAAGGGCAGAAAGTACTATGCCAACAGAAAGTACTACGAGGGCGGAAAGTACTACACCGGCGGAAAGTACAATGCCAGCAGAGAGTACTACAAGGGCGGAAAGTACTACACCGATGAAAAGTACTACGCCAACAGAAAGTACTACGAGGGTGGAAAGTACTACACCAGCAGAAAATACTGCGGCAACAGAAAGTACTAGGCTGGCAGAAAGTACTAAACAAGCGAAAAGTACTATACCAGCAGAAAGTACTACAACGAGCAAAAGTACTATAGTACCCACAAACCAGCATTGCGCACTTTTACTAGCACAGTACTATACCATAGTGCCCCAGAAGCCTCAGTACTCTAAAGTACTGAGACGAGTCACTTTACTGAACCCTCTGGTTTCAATGGCTAAGTATACTACGCCTTCCTTGATATATCAAGGAGG